>NC_058089.1:12669860-12789027 GCF_014858855.1 Bufo gargarizans | reverse complement strand
ACGTCCTTTGAGGTATATCAGTCATTGTTCTTGACACGCCCGTTGTGTCTATGAACCTCTTAATGTGATCCCCCAGTCTATGAGATCTGTCCTATCAGGAGCCATATTTAATATGAAAAACTACAAGGATCCCAAACTGCCATTTGTAATACTGGTGTCTTCTTATGTAACAGATGGACTGTCACCAGGACTCCAGTGCGGCTCCTACCTCTGCACCCCCAGCAGCGACTCCTCTGATTACAACCTCTGGAGACCCTTCCGGCCTGAGCTTCTGTGTAATGTCCTGTACAATTTGAAGGGGTTCTGTATTTTTTAAAAAATTGTGCTGTGTACCCGCAGGAAGATATCTCCGTTATGCCCTTGTTGGAGGGACTCTGCCTCCTCCTCACTTGGCCAGCGGGTGGCGCTGTTCTATTACTAACCCTAACCCCAAACAATACAATATGTAAATATGAAATAAACTCCAAATTCCACAGAAATGGAGAGAAATTGTCAGCATCTTAGTAAATAGGGCAGATGATTGCTCGCAGTGCTACCGGATTATTAAATATCCCTCTGTAATCAATGTAATATTACCGGCTCGTTAGCGCCAATGTGACCGGCAGCGTTACTGGATTATATTAACATTAATGAAGAATCACCACCCGAGAGCTGTAACCGGAGAACTTTGCTTGAAGGATCACTCATGACTACTACTCTTGATACGTAGAGAATGACTACAAAACGGCGCTCCTTTCATCGCCACAAGCTTGCAGAGGAAACAATTAAAAATTATTATTTATGAGCATCGCTCGCCTCGTGCTGAAAATAAAACTTTATCTGAAAAATTCCTGCCATATAAATTCCCGGTGTAGGGCTCGATTCATGGCCGCAATGAGTTCCCTCTGTTGTCTTCTTCTTAGACCGAAATGTCACAAACGAGAGAATGATCCCCGCCGAAGATCGTCACTAGGAATAAAAAGTACTTGTAAAGTTGCGCACATCAGTAAATGTGGTGTTTATCAGTCTACTGCGCCATTTATCTCCAAATATAAGCACATATACCATTATATACGGACTATGCCTGCCACTAGAGATGAGCAAAACAGTCAAGATTCATTTCGGGACCAGTTCGCAGAATTTTTGAAAAAGTTTGCTTCGGACCGATTTGAAGTTTCTCCAATTGCCCTGAAAGTTGACATATGACCCCCTCTAGCCTCTAGGAAAACTTGTTATCACTTTTCGTTTATTTTTTTTCCCTTCCCCTCCCCAAACTCTGGAATGTAATGACCGCAACAGTAAAAGATGTCTGAGTGACACTGACATACATAGCCGCGGGGAAACATTTAGCGGTCTTACAGCGTGCTGAAAAAGACACCGCGTTGGCACATGTCTCACGCTTTTTCATATTCCAAAGCTTCCAAAAATTGTCTTTTATCGGGGGCAGATGATGTTTAAATACCCACAATGTTCTTTGGAGCTGAAGGAGGAGAAGCAGGAGGAACGCTGTGACCCCCGGCTCCATGGCACGGTGTCGGACTCTGAAGTCACCTCCACGTCATGCTGCTGCGACTGAGAGGAGGAGTGAGCCCTCCAGTCCACAATCTCATCCTCTTTCTCCTCAACTATGATCTTGTGCATTTCTGAAGCCAGCAGGAACAACTGCAGCCTACTACTACTACCACTACTTCTACTACTACTACTACCACTACTACTACTACTACTACCACTACTACTACTACTACTTCTACTACTACTACTACTACTACTACTACTACCACTACTTCTACTACTACTACTACTACTACTACTACTACTACTACTACCACTACTTCTACTACTACTACTACCACCACTACTTCTACTACTACTACTACTACTACTACCACTACTTCTACTACTACTACTACCACTACTTCTACTACTACCACTACTTCTACTACTACCACTACTTCTACTACTACTACTACCACTACTACTACTACTACTACTACCACTACTACTACTACCACTACTTCTACTACTACTACTACCACTACTTCTACTACTACCACTACTTCTACTACTACTACTACCACTACTACTACTACTACTACTACCACTACTACTACTACTACTTCTACTACTACTACTACTACTACTACTACTACTACCACTACTTCTACTACTACTACTACTACTACTACCACTACTTCTACTACTACTACTACTACTACTACTACTACCACTACTTCTACTACTACTACTACTACTACTACTACCACTACTTCTACTACTACTACTACTACTACTACTACCACTACTTCTACTACTACTACTACTACTACTACTACTACCACTACTTCTGGCCGGATGGCTGGTGCTGCTACTACCCACATTCGGGCTCTGGCTCTTTACTTTGGAATCCTTCCGTAGCCCGGACATTTTTGGGCCTCATAGATAATGTTGTGCAGTACCCTGTGTATTGGTGTAGTAAAGACGTATATATGCTACTAGTTTGAATCAACAACCCCCCCCAAAAATGAAAAAAATTGTTAAAAAAAATGTGTTAAATGGGGAAACAGATTGGAGCCTGAATTCGTTATCACTCCCAGATACTTTTGTGTGCTACCCTGTCTATTGGTATAGTAATCACGTATTTATGCTGCTAGTTTGAATATAATCAGTACGCACAAAAAAAATGTTGATTGGAAATGTGTTTGTGAACACAAAAAAAAAGGAGTTTAATTAAATTGAACAAGTCCCAAAAAACATTTCAATTCCAACCATGTGGATATAAAAGTTACGAATATAGACAATTGAGGCTGAATTTCTTGTTATCGCTCACAGGTAAATTGCTGCTCTGCCATGTGTCTTGTAGTATCACATATATACGCTGGTTTAATTACACTTAACAATTCCCCCCAAAAAAATAAATTACAACTGTGTGGAAACTAAATATACGTATACGGACAACTGAGGTGTGACACTCAATTTCAAACTTAATACACACATGTAGATTGCTGCAATGCTGTGGGTATTGCTGCAGTATTCATGTATATATGCTGTTTAGTTAAATTAAAAGACACCCCCCCCCCCCCCCAAGAAATTAAATTGCAACCCTGTGGAAACTGAAAACACTTAAACGGATGACTGAGGCTTGATGCTCAATTTCTCATTAATACAAACAGGTATCTTGCTTCTATACTTTGTGTCTTGCAGTAATCACATATATATGCTGGTTTAATTACATTAACAATCCCCCAATTTTAGTTTTATACCAACCGTGTGAAAACTGAAAATACGTAAACTGACAACTGAGGCTTGACATTCAATTTCAACTTACATTACTACCACACCATGGCTATGGTTGGCACTATTATGTTATCATATGAGCACTATGCCTGGAATAATTATATTATGATGTGAGCACCATGGCTAACACTATTATGTTATGATATGAGCACTATGGTTGGCACTATTTTATATTATGATATGAGCACTATGGTTGGCACTATTATATTATGATATAAGCACTACGTTATGCAGCCCAAAGACTTCTATTATGACGTAAGGAATAACGGAAAGCCTCATAGAATTGCGTTATGATCTGTGGTAACAGAACCCAAAACGCAATTCTACTTTTACCACCAAACGAAGGGTGAACGAATTTCATAACATAAAATTCGCTCATCTCTAGTCGGCACTATTATATTATGATATAAGCACTATGGTCGGCACTATTATTTTATGGTCACGTTCGGGCGTGGGAGGGAAACACCACACTGAACATAGGAGGGAAAGGAGTGAGGGAATAAGGCCTGGAAACTAGGGAAATAGATGGACACCTCCTAGTAAAACCCTAATCTAAGTCCTGACTAACTACCAGTATAAACAGACCCCAGAGTTAAGTGAGTTTATACACAGGAATACCTAATGTCCTAACTCACCCTATAGGACCCTGGTACTAATGTTAGGACTGAGACAACCTGTTCCTCCAAAAGGAAGGACGAACAGGAGTCTCCCTCAGGCATTAATACAAATGACACCGAAATGCAACACACAAAATACAAAAGGGAAAGAAAACACTTAACTTCATTGTGGGAGAAACAACAATAAATAGAGAAGGTTATATGCCCCTAATAGCCACACCTGGGGAAAGAAGGTGTGTGTCAGGATCAGTGTGGGGGAAAAACTCCACACTAAACACAGGAGGGAAGGAGAACAGTAACTGGGCCTGGAAACTTGGGAAGGAACAGGTCACCTCCTAAACAACCCTAATCCGGGCCCTAACGACCTTTACAATATGAATAGACCTTTAAGGTAGGAATATTCATATGCTGTATACCTAGGCCCTAATCCCTATAAAGCCCTGGAATGAGGTTAGGATCAGAGACAACCCATTCCTCCCCAGATGGACGAATGGAAGTCTTTGTCTCAGGCCCAGATACAAACAACAGGGAATATAACAAACACAAAACAATAAGAAAAGACAAGACTTATCTGAAAGTAGAAAACTGGCAACTCCAGAAGCACCACAGAGTACAACTGACCAGCTAGTAAGAAGGCAGGAAGAAAATCTATAAACCGCACCTCCAAGAGTGAGAAGAGGCTACTTATGGGAAAGGTAAATTACCAACAAGCAACACCTGAAGCAAGGGGTGTGGCATTCACCAAAACACAGACACAATAAGATCCACAGTGAACTTGTCAATTTAACCCACGAGTTTCCAGTCTCTCCTATCTCCTGGTACCTGCCACTGGAACGTCTGTGACAGTACCCTCCATTCTACGGGTGCCCTCCGGGCACCCAGGACCGTCCTTATCTGGGTGAGATCTATGAAAGGCATTCACTAAACGATTTGTATTAATGTCGGATACCGGCAACCACAATCTCTCCTCTGGTCTATAACCTTTCCAGTGGACAAGATATTGAAGGGATCTACGGAGAACTCGAGAGTCAACTATTTTCGCGATCTCGAATTCCAATTTACCATCCACCATGACCCGAGCGGGTGGCAAGGAAGATGGCTGTAAAGGTTTCACATATTTTTCAACAAAGACCTATGGAACACATTATGAATTTTCAGGGCGTGAGGAAGCTCAAGACGAAAAGCTACAGGATTAATAATGGCCGTTATCTTATATGGGCCAATAAACCTTGGACCCAACTTCCAGGAAGGTACCTTTAACTTAATGTTTCCTGTGGACAGCCACACAGAATCACCCACACTTAGGTCCGGACCATTCATACGTTTCCTGTCAGCCGCACGTTTATACTTGTTGCCCATATTCATCAAGATATTTTGAATTTTCCTCCATATAGAAGATAATGATGACGAAAAATTTTCTTCCTCAGGGATACCAGAAGTATCAGAACCAGAAAATGTGCCAAACTGAGGGTGAAACCCATATGCCCCAAAAAATGGCGACTTACCAGTGGACTCCTGTCTATGATTGTTTATAGCAAACTCTGCCAAAGACAAAAACGAGGACCACTCTTCCTGGTTCTCAGATGCAAAACATCTTAAGTAAGTCTCCAGACTCTGTTTAGTGCGCTCCGTCTGTCCATTCGTCTGAGGATAAAAAGCAGAAGAAAAAGACAGTTGTACCCCCAGTCGAGTACAGAACACCTTCCAGAATCTGGACCCAAACTGAGTCCCACGATCCGAGACTACATCAGAGGGAATGCCATGAAGTTTCACAATGTTGTCAAACACTTGCGCAAGTGTTTTAGCATTAGGTAGGCTCGGCATTTCTATAAAGTGCACCATATTACTAAAACGATCAACTACCACCAGAATAACTGTTTTCCTGAAGAATTAGGTAGATCAGTACCTAAAAAATCCATAGACAAGTGAGTCCATGGACTGGACGGTATGGGCAACGGAAGTAGAGATCCAGAAGGTCGAGTATGTGTCACCTTAGAGAGTGCACAGATACTACAGGCTGACACATAGTCCTCAACACACTTAAGCAAATCCGGCCACCAAAATCTACGGTCGGCAGTGGATCTACTCCCAGAGTGTCCCGTAAGAACCGTACAGTGATGTTCCTCAAGCACCTTATGACGATTCTGATGGAACAAACAATTTCCCAGAGGGGCAAGGCTCCGGTGTGTCTCCCGGAGCCTCTAACACCTTCACCTCTAGGTCAAGGTATAGAGCAGATATCACCACCCCTTCCAACAGTATCGGACTCGGATTTTCAAAATCACCACCTCCCGGAAATCTACATGACAAGGCATCTGCCTTGATGTTCTTAACCCCAGGACGATAAGTGACGATGAAATTGAATCTGGTGAAAAACAAAGACCATCTGACCTGCTTCAGATTCAGTCGTTTAGCCGACTCCAGGTAACCCAGATTTTTGTGATCTGTGAACACTGTGATCAGATGAATCGCCCCTTCCAACCAATTACACCACTCCTTAAAAGCCAACTTAATGGCCAGCAACTCTCTGTTACCCACATCGTAATTTCTCTCTGCAGCAGAGAGTTTTTTAGAGAGAAATGCACATGGGCGCCATTTACCAGGTGACGGACTTTGCAATAAGACTGCTCCTACGCCCACCTCAGACGCGTCCACTTCCACAATGAAAGGTTGTGATACATCCGGCTGCACCAATATAGGGGCAGAAGAGAAGCACTCCTTAACCGCAGAAAAGGCTTGCAACGCCGAATCAGACCACACAGAGAAATCCGGCCCTTTCTTAGTCATGTTAGTTAAGGGTTTCACCACTGTCGAATAGTTCTGAATAGATTTTCGTTAATAGTTGGTGAACCCCAAAAACCGCATAAGAGCCTTTAGATTTTTGGGTCGATCCCAGTCCAATACAGTAGGGACTTTCTCTAGATCGATTAGAAAACCTGAAGATGACAGCAGGTAGCCCAAAAACTGCATCTCATGTACAGCAAAGACACACTTCTCTAATTTTGCGTACAATTTATTATCTCTTAGGATCTGTAACACCTGTCTAACGTGATCCTGATGAGTCTTCACGTCTGGAGAATAAATTAGTATGTCATCCAAATACACGACTACAAACCTCCCCACAGGATGATGAAAAATGTAATTCACAAAATGCAGGAAAACCGCGGGAGCATTGGTCAACCCAAAAGGCATGACCAGGTCCTCAAAGTGCCCCACTGGGGTATTAAAAGCAGTCTTCCATTCATCCCTTTCCTGATTATATGCCCCCCTTAAGTCCAACTTGGAGAACACCTTGGCATCAGCAATCTGGTTAAACAAATCAGGAATCAAAGGAAGAGGGTACAGATCACAGACCGTATTCCGATTAAGCTCACGGAAATCCAGACATGGCCTAAGAGTTCCGTCCTTTTTTAACACAGAAAAACCCTGCTTCCACTGGAGATTTGGAAGGTCTTATGTGTCCTTTATCCAAACTCTCGGTAATATACTCTCTCATGGCCGTTCTTTTTGGTCCAGAAAGGTTAAACAACCTAGATTCGGGCAACTTAGCTCCGGGAATAAGGTTGATAAGACAATCATATTCCGGATGCGGAATGATAGGAGCACTATGGTCGGGACTATTATATTATGATATAAGCACTATGGTCAGGACTATTATATTATGATATGAGCACTATGGTCGGGACTATTATATTATGATATGAGCACTATGGTCAGCACTATTATATTATGATATGAGCACTATGGTCAGGACTATTATATTATGATATGAGCACTATGGTCGGGACTATTATATTATGATATGAGCACTATGGTTGGCACTATTATATTATGATATGAGCACTATGGTCAGGACTATTATATTATGATATGAGCACTATGGTCAGCACTATTATATTATGATAAGCACTATGGTCAGCACTATTATATTATGAGCACTGTGGTCAGGACTATTATATTATGATATGAGCACTATGGTCAGGACTATTATATTATGATATGAGCACTATGGTTGGCACTATTATATTATGATATGAGCACTATGGTCAGGACTATTATATTATGATATGAGCACTATGGCCAGCACTATTATATTATGATATGAGCACTGTGGTCAGCACTATTATATTATGATAAAAGCACTATGGTCAGCACTATTATATTATGATATGGGCACTATGGTCAGGACTATTATATTATGATATGAGCACTATGGTCAGGACTATTATCTTATGATATGAGCACTATGGTCAGCACTATTATATTATGATATGAGCACTATGGTCAGGACTATTATATTATGATATGAGCACTATGGTCAGGACTATTATATTATGATATGAGCACTATGGTCAGCACTATTATATTATGATATGAGCACCATGGTCAGCACTATTATATTATGATATGAGCACTATGGTCGGGACTATTATATTATGATATGAGCACTATGGTCGGGACTATTATATTATGATATGAGCACTATGGTCAGGACTATTATATTATGATATGAGCACTATGGTCAGCACTATTATATTATGATATGAGCACTATGGTCAGGACTATTATATTATGATATAAGCACTATGGTCAGGACTATTATATTATGATATGAGCACTATGGTCGGGACTATTATATTATGATATGAGCACCATGGTCAGCACTATTATATTATGATATGAGCACCATGGTCAGCACTATTATATTATGATAGGAGCACTATGGTCGGGACTATTATATTATGATATGAGCACTATGGTCAGCACTATTATATTATGATATGAGCACCATGGTCAGCATTATTATATTATGATAGGAGCACTATGGTCGGGACTATTATATTATGATATGAGCACTATGGTCAGGACTATTATATTATATGAGCACTATGGTTGGGACTATTATATTATGATATGAGCACTATGGTCAGCACTATTATGTTATGATATGAGCACTATGGTCAGGACTATTATATTATGATATGAGCACCATGGTCAGCACTATTATATTATGATAAAAGCACTATGGTTGGCACTATTATATTATAATATGAGCACTATGGTCAGCACTATTATATTATGATATGAGCACTATGGTCAGGACTATTATATTATGATATGAGCACTATGGTCAGCACTATTATATTATGATATGGGCACTATGGTCAGGACTATTATATTATGATATGAGCACCATGGTCAGCACTATTATATTATGATATGAGCACTATGGTCAGGACTATTATATTATGATATGAGCACTATGGTCAGGACTATTATATTATGATATGAGCACCATGGTCAGCACTATTATATTATGATATGAGCACTATGGTCAGGACTATTATATTATGATATGAGCACTATGGTCAGGACTATTATATTATGATATGAGCACCATGGTCAGCACTATTATATTATGATATGAGCACTATGGTCAGGACTATTATATTATGATATGAGCACTATGGTCAGGACTATTATATTATGATATGAGCACCATGGTCAGCACTATTATATTATGATATGAGCACTGTGGTCAGCACTATTATATTATGATATGAGCACTATGGTCAGCACTATTATATTATGATATGAGCACTGTGGTCAGCACTATTATATTATGATATGAGCACTATGGTCGGGACTATTATATTATGATATGAGCACTATGGTCGGGACTATTATATTATGATATGAGCACTATGGTCAGCACTATTATATTATGATATGAGCACTATGGTCAGCACTATTATATTATGATGTAAGCACTATGGTCAGCACTATTATATTATGATAGGAGCACTATGGTCGGGACTATTATATTATGATATGAGCACTATGGTCGGGACTATTATATTATGATATGAGCACTATGGTCAGGACTATTATATTATGATATGAGCACTATGGCTGACATTATTATATGATTTCTGTGGACAAATAACTTTTCATGACACTGATGCTTTATTTGCCCTGTAGAACTGATGGGTGATTGTACGGGGCGGCTGGCGACATTGTGGCAGTGGGGACGGGTGGAACAATGGCTGCGCCCGCCATTCTGCTGCTTCAGGTCTGTGACAATTTGTGATGATGAGATGGAATTAATCGCTGCTATAATAAGACGTGTTTAATAAAATGATTGAGGCGTCTCCTTCATGACATAAATATTTAGACAATGACAAAGTGTCAGGTGATTAATGTACAAAATGTTTCTACAGAAGAATTAAGCAGCTGAAAATGGCAAACATGAGGCAGCAGTGATTACAGTCAGAGCAGCGGCAGATCAGCGGCAGATCAGCGGCATGAACCCAACATAAGTATTACTGCCCCCCACTCCACTGAGTTCAGTGGGCATCCTAATTTGAAATCTCTAAGTACTGCCCTGCCGGCCTGACATCACCATAGAAATACAGTCCTTTACACTCAGTACCGCAGGGGCGCAGCTATTCATGCATGTGGTATCTCTCTGCACCCAATACCAAGTTGTGGTCGGATTGACAATGGGAGGACATGCCTAATGGTTGTCAGGGACATGAGAGTCCAGGGACCATGCTGATGTAATCACGCAGCTTGTAGGCTGAGAAGAAGACTTAAAAAATAAAAACTGTGCTAAAGTGCTCACAGGGTTAATAAAAAGTCAGGACAGAACCCCCCAAAATGTATCAAATTCAAGATAATGGAGAGGTAGAGCAGGAACTCAGTAGGGCAGAAGCTTAGGTGGTAGGGCAGGAGGACAGATGGTGGGGCTAGATCTTAGGTGGTTGGGCAGGAGGACAGGTGGTGGGGCTAGATCTTAGGTGGTAGGGCAGGAGGACAGGTGGTGGGGCTAGATCTTAGGTGGTAGGGCAGGAGGACAGGTGGTGGGGCTAGATCTTAGGTGGTAGGGTAGGAGGACAGGTGGTGGGGCTAGATCTTAGGTGGTAGGGCAGGAGGCATGGTGATAGGACAGGAACTCAGGTGTAAGAGTAGCAGCTGAGATGGCAACACAGGAACTCACATGGAGGGAAAGCAGCCCAGGTAGTAGGGCAGGAGGACAGGTGGTAGGGCCAGAGGTTAGGTGGTAGGGCAGGAGGACCAGTGGTAGGGCAGAAGCACAGGTGGTAGGCCACAAGCTCAGGTCATAAGGCAGGAGCACAGGTGATAGGAGCTCAAGGGGTTAGGGTAACAGCTCAGGAGGCGGCACAGGAACTCAGGTGGTGGAGAATCAGCTCAGGTGTTAGGGCAGGAGGACAGGTGGTAGGGCAAAAGCACAGCTGGTAGGGCAGCAGCTCAGATGGTAGGACAGAAGCTCAGGTCATAAGGCAGGAGCGCAGGTGATAGGAACTCAGGTGTTAGAAAAGCAGCTCGGGTGGCAGGGCAGGAACTCACGTGGTGGGACAGAAGCTGAGGTGGTAGGGCAGGAGACACAGGTAGTAGGGTAGAAGTACAGGTGTTGAGGCAGCAGCTCAGGTGGCAGGGCAGCAACTCACGTGGTGGGGCAGCAGCTCAGGTGATAGGGCAGGTGCTCCAGTGGTAGGGCAGGAGAATAGGTGGCAGGAAAGCTGCACATGTGGCAGGACAGGAGCACAGGTGGTAGGTCAGGAAAACTGGCGTTAGTGCAGACTGGAGATTAGGTGATAGGGTAGAAACATTGGTCGAAGGACAGAAGTTCAGGTCGAAGGGCAGAAGCACAGATGGCAGGGTGCTTGCACAGATGGCAGGGCAGCAATTCAGGTGGTAGGGCAGATGCACAGGTGGCAGGGTGTTTGCGCAGGTGGTAGGGCTGGAGGTTAGGTGATAGGCTATGTCATGCTTTAGCAGAGTGCGCACAAGCAGGAAGAGTGATGTACTATGGAGAGCCTGCCCTGCACTTGCTCCGCTATTAACAGAGTGAAATGGAGCAAGTGCAGGGCAGGAGCTCCATAGAACACCACTCCCTTGCATGTGTCAGCTGCCCTTCCATGCCAGTGCTGTTACAGGCAGGAGGAGTGCTCTGTGCTCTTGTCTGTACATCGTTCGATGCAGCCGCAGGGGAATCTGTACTCCAGTATACAGTGATGTAGGTGTGTACGGACTGCAAAGCACGATTTTACTAGGAAAAGTTAGGTTAACAAGTTACGAAAGAAAGGTGGGAAAGCAGCAGCTTTGGTTGGAGAGCAGTAGCTTAGGTGGAAGTACTGCAGCTTTAGGTTGGAGAGCAGCAGCTTTAGTTTGGAGAGCAGCAGCTTTGGGTTGGAGAGCAGCAGCTTTAGGTTGCAGATAAGCAGCTTTAGGTGGGTGAACAGCAGCTTTAGGTGGGAGAGCAGCAGCTTTAGGTGGGAGAGCAGCAGCTTTAGGTGGGAGAGCAGCAGCTTTACATGGGAGAACAGCAGCTTAGGGTAAAAGAGCAGCCGCTCAGGCGGGAGAGCAGCAGCTTTACATGGAAGAGCAGCAGCTCAGGTGGGAGAGCAGCAGCCAGGCTCATACTGGCCCACAAGGGAACATGTAAATTCCCCGGTGGGCCTCTAAACAAGGTGGGCCCCTAGTCCCTCGACCCCTTTTACAAGTGGCACATGGCACAGTGGACTGACAGCACTAGATATAGACAGTATAGAGCATATCAACCAGCCTATGTTGATATGAAAACCTGGGCACATTATTTAACAAAGTACCCAGTTTATAGACATATTGGGTTATGGAGATGACTTTTAGGTATAGATTTGGGCTAGCCATGTGCTCTCTCCCCAGGGACCTGCCCTCTCAAAGTCACTGCAAGGTCCCCCATAATCATATTGTATCGTCTTGCTGCTGCTGCCACTGTATAGGTATTGTTTAGTATGTTTAGTACACTGCCTGTCCAAAAAAAAAGCCTTTAGCGTTGATTATGGCACGCATTCGCGGTGGCATTGTTTCGATAAGCTAATGCAATGTCACAAGATTTATTTCCATCCAGTGTTGCAGTAATTTCTCACCAAGATCTTGCGTTGATGATGGTAGAGTCTGACCGCTGCGCAAAGCCTTCTCCAGCACATCCCAAATATTCTCAATGGGGTTAAGGTCTAGACTCTGTGGTGGCCAATCCATGTGTGACAATGATGTCTCCTGCTCCCTGACCCACTCTTTCACAATCTGAGCCCGATGAATCCTGGCATTGTCATCTTGGAATATGCCCGTGCCATCAGGGAAGACAAAATCCATTGATGGAATAACCTGGTCACTCAGTATGTTCAGGTGGTCGCTGACCTCATTCTTGGAGCACATACTGTTGCTGAACATAGACCTGACCAACTGCAGCAACCCCAGATCATAGCGCTGCCCCCACCAGCTGGTACAGGAGGCACTAGGCATGATGGGGGCATCACTTCATCTGCCTCTCTTCTTACCCTGATGCGCCCATTACTCTAGAACAGGGTAAATCTGGACTCATCAGACCACATCACCTTCTGCCATTGCTCCAGAGTCCAATCTTTATGCTCCCGAGCAAATTGAAGCCTTTTTTCTGGTTTCCTCACTGATTGGTGGTTTCCTTACGGCTACACAGCTGTTCAGTCCCAATCCCTTCAGTTCCCTTCGCCATGTGCGTGTGGAAATGCTCTTACTTTCACTATTAAACATAGCCCTGAGTTCTATTGTTGTTTTTCTTCGATGTGATTTAACCAAACGTTTAAGTGATCGCCGATCACCATCATTCAGGATTTTTTTCCCGCCACAGTTCTTCCTCGAATACGATGGGTCCCCACTATCCTTCCAGTATTTAATAATGCGTTGGACAGTTCTTAACCCAATTTTAGTAGTTTCTGCAATCTCCTCAGATGTTTCTCTGCTTGATGCCAATGATTTTACCCTTCTCAAACAGACTAACATCTTTTCCACGACCACGAGATGTGTCTTTCGACATGGTTGTTTAAGAAAAGAGAAGCAACTCATTGCACCAGTCGGGGTTAAATAACTTATTGCAGCTGAAAGATAATCGCCCCCGTGCAGTAATTATCCAATAGGAGTCTCATAAGTATTTGCTTAGTTAAAGAGGACCTTTCACTAGAATAAAAAATCTAAACTAACTATACAGACATGGAGAGCGGCGCCCAGGGATCTCCCTGCACTTACTGTTATACCTGGGCGCCGCTCCGTTCTCCCGGTAAAGCCTCCGGTATCTTCATATGTTAGGCTCCACCCAGTGAAACCTGCCGGCGTCTCCTTCTCCCATGCTGTAGCGCTGGCCAATCACAGCGCTCAGCTCATAGCCTGAGAGAAAAAAAAGCCTCTCAGGCTATGAGCTGAGCGCTGCGATTGGCCAGCGCTACAGCATGGGGACAGGCAGTGTATTTGCATGTAGCTTTATGGTGGGCCCCTAAAATGAATTTCACTTTAGGCACCCCAGTCCAACACTGACATTAGTTTAGATGGGAAAGCAGCAGCTTAGGTGGGAGAACAGCAGCTTTAGGTGGGAGAACAGCAGCTTTATGTGGGAGAACTGCAGCTTAGGTGGGAGAACAGCAGCTTAGGTGGGAGAACAGCAGCTTTAGGTGAGAGAGCAGCAGCTTTATGTGGGAGAACTGCAGCTTAGGTGGGAGAACAGCAGCTTTAGGTGGGAGAACAGCAGCTTTATGTGGGAGAACTGCAGCTTAGGTGGGAGAACAGCAGCTTAGGTGGGAGAACAGCAGCTTTAGGTGAGAGAGCAGCAGCTTTATGTGGGAGAACTGCAGCTTAGGTGGGAGAACAGCAGCTTTAGGTGGGAGAACAGCAGCTTTATGTGGGAGAACAGCAGCTTAGGTGGGAGAACAGCAGCTTAGGTGGGAGAACAGCAGCTTTAGGTGGGAGAACAGCAGCTTTATGTGGGAGAACAGCAGCTTAGGTGGGAGAACAGCAGCTTAGGTGGGAGAACAGAAGCTTTAGGTGGGAGAACAGCAGCTTAGGTGGGAGAACAGCAGCTTTAGGTGGGAGAGCAGCAGCTTAGGTGGGAGAACAGCAGCTTAGGTGGGAGAGCAGCAGCTTAGGTGGGAGAGCAGCAGCTCAGGTGTGTCATCACAGATTATGATATTCTTTCACGCCAGCAAATAGATGTCAAGCTCCTGTTAATTCGTAGTCCTAATGGTGTACGCAGTTATGCTCCTAAACTCCATTCAGAGTGGAAAAGTCTGTGCAGGAAATACGGCATTATTATCTATCACATAATAAAGAAGAGATTCATAGATTTCCAGGTCTGATCCCCACAAATCTCCTCAGCCTTCCTTAAAGGGAGAACCCCAGAATTAGAGACTTTCCTCCTTCGGCTTCTCTCAGGACTCCTCCAGCCGAAGTTGTTCTTAATAATTACCAATAATCAGTGATTTCCTGTGGGTCCTGACACCGCTCATCTCGCACACAGTCATCCATTATAACATCACTCTAGGCTAGATATAATAAGACTACGCTCCTGCAGCCGCCACATGCGAGAGGTGAAAATGTTAAAACCAGTCACTAAATTAATTAACACTTGCGACTTCTCATGTAGTTGACTCTTCACAAGTCAGCTCAGTTAATAAGTCTGGAAGTGATGTCCTCATCAGTCAGACAGTGAATGCTGGAAGATTTCATCCACGACCCCAATGATCACAACCTCTTCTCCCCCAGAACCCCATCCGTTTAGAGTCTGAGCCCTTCCTTCAGGAGTCCCATACATCCTGAAAACAGTCATGTCTGTCACTGATGATAATTACAGGGTTAATATATATGGATTCATTTATAGTCACTGTGACCCCTCCCAACCCTTTCTACCCTGCAGCCCTTTACTATCTGGGACCTGTAGCTCTGTTTATCCTGGTTCATGAATGAAGAACCAAAATAGATGTTCAAAATGAAAGAGAAGAAAAATCTTTTTACTTCATGGTGCGTACTTGCTGCAAAATGTCATGAATGATAACAGTGTAACAGTTCATAAGACAAGATATAATAATATATAAGATAAAAATAAGGAATGTAAAATCTGCCAATAGGATAGATAATAATATAACAATGTAAGAAGATAATTATGTAGAAGACTACCACATAACATATTGTACATAATAATGTTGTTGTCACTGCTGTTATTGTTGTTGATATTGTTGTCACTGCTGTTGTTTTGTTGTAGTTGCTGTTGTTCTTGTTTTTACTTTTGCTGTTGTTGCTCTTGTTGTTGCCGTTGTCCTCACTGTTGCTGTTGTTGCCCTTGTTCTTGCTGTAGTTGTTACTGTAGTTTTTGTTGCTGCTGTTGTTATTGTTGTTACTGTTGTAGTTGCTGTTGTTTTTACTATTTTCTGTTCTTGTCACTGTTGCTGTTGTTATTACTGTTTAGTTGCTGTTGTTTTTGCTCTTGTTACTATTGCTCTTGTTGCATCAGTTGCTCTTATTGTTGCTGTTGTCATTACTGTTGTTGCTTCCGTTGTTACTATTGCTGTTCTTATTGTTACAGGTGTTTTTGTTGTTACTATTATTGTTGCTTTTCTTGTTGTTGTTCTTGTCGCTGTTGCTCTCATTGTTACAATTGCTCTTCTTGTTATTGTTGCTCTCATTGTTACTGTAGTTGATGTTGTTATTGTTGCTGCTGTTGTTACAATAGTTTTTTTGTGTTTTGTTGTTGTTATTGTTGCTGCTCTTGTTGTTATTGCTGCTGTAGTTTGTTGTTGTTACTATTGTGGTAGTTGTTACTGTTGCAGTTGTTGCAGTTGTTGTTGTTACTATTGCGGTAGTTGTTACTGTTGCAGTTGTTGTTGTTGTGCAGTGCTGGAACTCCACAATGAATAATTGCATGGAGCTGCGTTACAGCCACAGAGGTGTGGATCCAATCAATGATCATTAGAGAAAAACTCCTGTTGTGAATGCAGATCAAACATACAGTGTACTGAAGATATAACAATGATACTTTTATTTAGATTGTGCGGATGCTGGAAGGAAGAGATTGAAATCAGGTGTCAGTTTTCAGTCCCACATGACGGCTGAATGTCAACCACTCATTATCACATGCTGCTGCTTCCAGGGACAGTTCACAGCGATTGTCAATCTCGTTTCTATGTGTGAAGATCACATAACGTCCCATGTCATATCCCCGCATTGTGTGACCTCAGAGTGGAGCAGTTTCCCTCTGGTAAATGTCTCTGGTGCCATGAGGAAGTATGTGCACCCTTGGTGCAATGTTCCCTTTAAGGCCATTAGGATCCTTAGTGCTGCTCCTTCTAAATTGGTGTAATTCTAATGTAATGAATAGCCAAACGGCCATCAAATGCGGCATACTAGACACACTTTGCGCAAGCCGTCACACTCTGGACACCCTTGGGGGTGTCACCCGCCTCCAGGAGGAAGGGGGACTTTGGCAGAGACGGGTGGTGGCTGGGCCCACCAGCCGCAGTTGGGCCAAAAAAACCAAAGTAAATACTGTGACACTGAAGCAATGGTCAATAGGGAAACACGAGGGCCGGAGACCACCTGAGAGAAAGAGAGACACGTATTCACGTGGTGACATGCTTCCGGTGAGATTGCGTCTGTCTCCCTGGCTGCTTGACAATTGGACGATCTGAAACAGCACCAAATAAGTGTTTATTGGCAGGGGCCGGACAACCCCTTCAACCTCTTTTCACCTTCCTGACCGTGGCCTAATTTGGCAAATCTGATCTGTCACTTGTATGTGGTAATAACTTTGGAATGTTTTTACTCCTAAAACATCATACTTCATGTTAGTGGTAAATTTGAGTCAATGTAAAAAATAAAAAAAATCCACAATTTAGATAAACTTTGGAAAAATGTGCTGTTTTATAAATTAGAATTTCTCTGCTTTTAAGAGAGTGATACCTCATAAAATAGATGTTAGTTACCATTCACCATATGTCTAATTTATGTTTTGTAAATGTTATTTTATATTTTTTAGGACAATAAAAGGCTTAGAATTTTAGAAGCAATTTTTCCAATTTTCAAGAAAATTTTCAAAACCAACTTTGAAGTGATTTTCTGGGGCTCACATAATAGAAACCACCCATAAATTACCCCATTTTAGAAAACACACCCTCAAATTATTAAAAACATTTTTTATTTTTTTTTGTCTACCCCTTAAGCCTCTCGCACATGACCGTATGTCTTTTTCAGTATTTTGCGGTCTGCAAAAATCGGATCCGCAAAAAATACGGATGGCATCCATGTGGATTCCATTTTTTGCGGAACGAAACATCTGGCCCCTGATAGAACAGCACTATCCTTGTCCGTTATGCGGATAATAATAGGACATGTTCTATCTTTGAACACAAATACAGAAATACGGAAACGGAAGGCATACGAAGTACATTCAGTTTTTTTTGCGGATCCATTGAAATGAATGGTTCCAAATGCGGTCCGTAAACAGGGAAAAAAATGTTTGCGTGCAAAAGGCCTTAGGTGTTTCACAGGAATTAAAGGGGCTCTCTTACTTCAGCAGATGGCATCTATCATGTAGGCAGAGTTAATACCACATCCTAATGTATTGTGATCCTCCATATTGCCTCCTTTGCTGGCTTTAATCATTGTTCTATTACATTATACAATGTTTGTTTCCATGGTTACAGCCACCGCTCCAGCACAGATACGAGGTGGCCAGGACGGGACATGATGAGCTTGCGTGAATACGATCGCTCCTGTGGTCCCGGCTACCAGGGAGGTCGGCGCTTTTTCTTTCTATAGTGTGCAAGCACGACCACCGCTGCTGGATTGCAAGGTGGTCATAACCATGGATATGAGCAGTGTACAATGTGATGCAAAAATTATTAAGTGAGTAAATGAGGCAATATGGATGATCACAATACATTAGGAAGTGCAACTGTCAGCATCTCGCATTTCACAAATAGCAGATCCGCACAATACAGATGCAGTTCATGTGCCGTTTTGTTTGCGGACCCGTTGATTTTGTGGACAATCTGTGTGCTTTTGCACTCTGTATGTCTGTTCTGAAAACAAAAAGAACACGTCCCATACTGGGCCCCAAAATGCGAAGCACAGACCAACTGAAGTCAATGGTTCTGCAAGATACATATGGTCATGTGCATGAGGCCTAACTGTAAAAACTGGCAAAGGTCCTGAATGCTGACTAGATGGGGGTGAATACTTCTGCACAGCGGCGTAACCAGAACTCACCTGTCCCCACAGCAGATTTTTGAACATGGGGCCTCCGCTCTTCTTGCAGCACTGCCTCTAGCCTCTTACTACACTGCTCCTCTGCACACTACGTCCTGTCCTGAAGCTGTGCACTGCCAGGACCTTGTGCTGCAGCCGGTGCCTAGAGAAGAACACCAGGGAGCGGTGAGTATCCTAGTCCTAGCATTGGTATTACTCACCGCTCCCCGGGCCCTGAAAAAAATAATAATTCTCCTCCCGGCCTGTTCCTGAGTTCCCCATAGCAGCTGCTTTCCCTGGTAGCTATGCTCCTGCTTCTGCGTCCAGTAACTCTGCGTTTATTACTGGTAATACTGGTAAATCACTGTGCACAGACTTGTGTTGTCTCTGTGTTTCATTACTGGTGTTCTGTGCAAAATCACGTCTTTCCATCTGACTTTAGAAACTGCAGAATTTCTGTCCATTAGGCTCCATTCAGACGTCCGTAGAATGGGTCCGCATCCGTTCCGCAATTATCCGGAACGGGTGCGGACCCATTCATTCTCTATGGGGCCAGAAGAGATGCGTAGAACATTTCCGTTGCGCGGCCCCGATCTTCCGGTCCGCAGCTCTGCAAGAAAATAGAGCAAGTCCTATTCTTGTCGGCAATTGCGGACAAGAATAGGCATTTCTATGGGTGTGCCGGCCAAGTGTATTGCGTATCCGAAATTTGCGTATCCGCAATGCACTACGGGCATCTGAATGGAGCCTTAGGGCTCATTTACGCGAACGTTTTTTGCTTTCCGTATACGGTCCGTATACGGAATCATTCATTTTAATGGTTCCCCCCCAAAAAATGGAATGTACTCTATATGCATTCCGTTTCCATATTTCCGTTTTTCTGTTCCGTTCAAAGATAGAACATGTCCTATTATTGCCCGCAAATCACGTTCTGTGGCTCCATTCAAGTCAATGGGTCCGCAAAAAAAACCCGAACACATACAGAATGTACTCCATATGTCTTCAGTATCCGTTCCGTTTTTGTGGAACCATCTATTGCAAATTTTATGCCCAGCCCAATTTTTTCTATGTAATTACTGTATACTGTATATGCCATACGGAAAAACGGAACGGAAAAACAGAATGGAACCAGAAACACTACTGAAACAAAAAACTGATCCGTTAAAAAGGGCCCGCAAAACACTGAAAAAGCCATACGGTTGTGTGAACAAGCCCTTAGGGTCCATTTACATGTCCGTATGACTGGTATAGGATCCGTTCCGCAATAATACGGAATGGGTGCGGACCCATTCATTTTTAATGGGGCTGGAAAAAATGCAGACTTCCGGTCCGCGGCTCCACCCAAAAAATCAGAGCATGTCCTATTCTTGTCCGTAATCCTCTATATAGTGCCGGCCATGTGCGGTGCCAGTGTTTTGTGGTCTGCAATTTGCGGACCGCAAAACACTACGGACGTCTGAATGGACCCTAAGGCTACATGCACACGAACAGAGGTGAAGAATGCGAGAGAAATAGAAATAGAAATCTGTTTATAGAATCTGATGATTTGTTGTGGATTATTTTATCTCCTCCCAGTTACACTGGACTCCGGCGCTGACGTCTGGCGCCTCATTGGCCAATTCTCCTCCCTGGATTTGTCGATGACGGTTAATACAAGGTGACGTTGGATGTCTGCAGCATCAGACACGTTTGATGTTTGCAAACCCACAGCTGGATTTAATTTCCACACGTTTCAAAAGTGTAAATGACACCAGGACATGAAATGGCATTAAAGGAGCGATGACATTCGTGTTACTTACTGGACAGAAAACCAGTTCAGTCAAAAAGTCAGCAACAAAGGAAAAGTACTATGAATAGCAACAATGTAAAATAATACAACCAGCAAAATAAAAAGACAAGGTAACAATTCTGCAATCATACAAGCAAAAGTAGCCATAAGGCTACATGCACACGAACGTATTTTGTTTCCGTGTCCATTCCGGTTTTTTTGACGGATAGGATGCGGACCCATTCATTTCAATGATGCGGCAGCACACCGTATGTCCGTTCCGTAGAATGTCTTCAGTTCAGTCTTTTTGACTGATCAGGCAAAATATAAAACCGTAGCATGCTATGGTTTTATCTCCGGCCCAAAAAATTGAAGACTTACCTGAATGCCGGATCCGACATTTTTTTCCCATAGGAATGTAATAGTGCCGGATCCGTCCTTGCAATGCATTTGTAAGAGGATCAGGATCCTGATCAGTCTTAAAATGTAATCAGCTGGCATACGTTTGCCGTCTCCAGCAGGCAGTTCCAGCGACTGGAATTGCCTGCCGGATTCCTCTGCCGCAAGTGTGAAAGTAGCCTAAGGCATTGTTACAATGGATCCGCAAAAAAAACGCATGGCATACGGATGTGGACCGCAAAACACATAGGCCTCTTTCACACGGGCGTCATGGATTTGGACCGGATAGGATGCGGGTGCGTCGCGGGAAAATGCGTGATTTTTCCGCATATATGCAAAACATTTTAATGCATTTTGCACGCACGTGAGAAAAATCTGCATATTTGGTACCCGAACCCGAACCCGGACAGAAGTTTGGGTTTGGGTTAGGTGTTGTGTAGATTTTATTATTTTCTCTTATACCATGGAAAATAATAGCATTCTTAATACAGAATGCTTAGTAAAATAGTGATAGAGGGGTTAAAAAACCATAAAAAATAATTTTACTCACCTCATCCACTTTGTGCAGCCCGGCTTCTCTTCTGTCTTCTTCTTTCCTGTCCAGGAGGAAAAGGACCTTTGGTGACGTCACTGCGCTCATCACATGGTCCATCACATGATCCATCACCATGGTGATAGATCATGTGATGGGCCATGTGATGAGCGCAGTGACGTCACCAAAGGTCCCTTTCCTCAAAGAAGAATACAGAAGAGAAGCCGGGCTGCAAGAACAAGTGGATTAAGGTGAGTTAAATTATTATTATTATTTTTAAATATTTTACTATGCATTCTGTATTAAGGATGCTATGATTTTCTCTTATAACCATGTTATAAGGGAAAATAATAATGATCGGGTCTCGCACATGCTTGCGGATGCTTGCGATTTTCACGCAGCCCCATTCACTTCTATTTCTATGGGGCCTGCGTTGCGTGAAAAACACACAAAATAGAGCACGCTGCGATTTTCACGCAACGCACAAGTGATGCGTGAAAATCACCGCTCATGTGCACAGCCCCATAGAAATGAATGGGTCCGGATTCAGTGCGGGTGCAATGCGTTCACCTCACGCATCGCACCTGCGCGGAAAACTCACCCGTGTGAAAGGGTCCATATGGTCGTGTGCATGTAGCCTAACATTACAACAATAAAAAAATAATTTCACAAATGATACAAAAGATATAATCAATGTAAAATGTAACAATAGGACGGGTGACAATATGATACAGCGGACTGCCACTCACTATAACACAATATAAGAATGACAATGTAATAATTAACGAGGTTGCAATAAATAACTGTTCAGCGGCATCTAGAATTCTTTTTCCGGTTTTATTCCCGTCCCTGGTAGAACTTCCTTGGGCTTCTCTCTGTTCGTTGCCCCTGGAAACGAGACACCAGGATTTTTGCCGCCCGTGTTCTGCCAGCGCTTCTGGTTACATTTATTGTTAATGACAAAAGTAACCTTCACTTTTTTGTGGTTTCCTGTCCAAATTTGGATGGTTTTCAGCCTGCACTCTTGTGATAGGAAATGCAATCTGAGAAGTAGCAAAATACAGAGCCCATATTGTAGTTTAATTGACCCTCGCTGTCGTTCATCTGAGCTCGGCGCGTGTGCTGCGGGGTGTCTGCTCCGCAACAGGAAAGAAAAAACCCAGGTTCAGATCATAGTAAATTCATCAAATATGCTTCTCCGAGCTGTGTCTTTCAAGGCCTGTTCCCGGCCATCTGATCTCTATAAACCAAATTATTGCTGGCTGGAGGACAAGCCGAGAGGCGCCTGGGGCTAACTTATAATCAATGCCAAATGCCTGTGACAATGGGGCCGATCAGAGAGAAGAATGGACGTCTCTAAGTAGTTCTTTTATTTAATTTATAAAATGCAAACTGACTACACTTAGTGTATTTAAATAGATCCGAGAGATAAGCTGCCTACGCCGACCCGGGCAGCCAACCAAGAATACGTCTCCACAAATCACGTTACAAGGAGAGTAAGCTCACCAATGTGAGAAGAGAGCGGGATCGCTGCCTCCACTGACGGCTCGCCAACCACCGCAACGCGTCCTATTCTACTTTGTCCCAGACAACGGAGGATAAAAAGGAAAACTTCTGTGGTTTCATGTTTGTAGGAAATGTCACCATAGTCACAAAGCGTAGTAATATATTCCCAAAATTATGTCACATAATGAACCAAATCCCTGGATACAAAAATATGCTTCTCCTGTACCATCTGTACACAGCAGAAGATACCCAAGTTATACCAGCATAGTTCAACTTATACCAACTGTACTTATATAATTATATACAGGAGATGCCCAGGTTATACCAGCTGTACATATATAATTATATACAGGAGATGCCCAGGTTATACCAGCTGTACATATATAATTATATACAGGAGATGCCCAGGTTATACCAGCTGTACATATATAATTATATACAGGAGATGCCCAGGTTATACCAGCTGTACATATATAATTATATACAGAAGATACCCAAGTTATACCAGCAGAGTTCAACTTATACCAACTGTACTTATATAATTATATACAGGAGATGCCCAGGTTATACCGGCTGTACATATATAATTATATACAGGAGATGCCCAGGTTATACCAGCTGTACATATATAATTATATACAGGAGATGCCCAGGTTATACCAGCTGTACATATATAATTATATACAGGAGATACCCAGGTCATACCAGCTGTACATAAATAATTATATACAGGAGATGCCCAGGTTATACCAGCTGTACATATATAATTATATACAGAAGATGCCCAGGTTATACCAACTGTACATATATAATTATATACAGGAGATACCCAGGTTATACCAGCTGTACATATATACAGGAGATGCCCAGGTTATACCAGCATGGTCCATATCACTATATACAAGAAGATGTATAACTTATACCAGCTGTACATATATAATTATATACAGGAGATGCCCAGGTTATATCAGCATGGTCCATATCACTATATACAAGAAGATGTATAACTTATACCAGCTGTACATATATAATTATATACAGGAGATGCCCAGGTTATACCAGCATTGTCCATATATAATTATATACAGGAGATACCCAGGTTATACCAGCTGTACTTATATAATTATATACAGGAGATGCCCAGGTTATACCAGCATGGTCCATATCACTATATACAAGAAGATGTATAACTTATACCAGCTGTACATATATAATTATATACAGGAGATGCCCAGGTTATACCAGCATTGTCCATATATAATTATATACAGGAGATACCCAGGTTATACCAGCTGTACATGTATAATTATATACAGGAGATGCCCAGGTTACACCAGCTGTACATATATAGGTATATACAGGAGATGCCCAGGTTATACCAGCTGTACATATATAATTATATACAGGAGATGCCCAGGTTATACCAGCTGTGCATATATAATTATATACAGGAGATGCCCAGGGTATACCAGCTGTACATATATAATTATATACAGGAGATGCCCAGGTTATACCAGCTGTGCATATATAATTATATACAGGAGATGCCCAGGTTATACCAGATGTACAAATATAATTATATACAGGAGTTGCCCAGGTTATACCAGCTGTACATGTATATTATATACAGGAGATGCCCAGGTCATACCAGCTGTACATATATAATTATATACAGGAGATGCCCAGGTTATACCAGCTGTACATATATAATTATATACAGGAGATGCCCAGGTTATACCAGCTGTACATATATAATTATATGCAGGAGATGCCCAGGTTATACCAGCTGTACATATATAATTATATGCAGGAGATGCCCAGGTTATACCAGCTGTACATATATAATTATATAAATGAGATGCCCAGGTTATGCCAGCTGTACATATATAATTATATACAGGAGATGCCCAGGTTATACCAGCTGTACATATATAATTATATAAATGAGATGCCCAGGTTATGCCAGCATGGTCCATATCACTATATTCAAGAAGATCTATAACTGATGCCAGCTGTACATATATAATTATATACAGGAGATACCCAGGTTATACCAGCTGTACATATATAATTATATACAGGAGATACCCAGGTTATACCAGCTGTACATATATAATTATATACAGGAGATGCCCAGGTTATACCAGCTGTACATATATAATTATATACTGGAGATGCCCAGGTTATACCAGCTGTACATATATAATTATATACAGGAGATACCCAGGTCATACCAGCTGTACATAAATAATTATATACAGGAGATGCCCAGGTTATACCAGCTGTACATATATAATATACAGGAGATGCCCAGGTTATACCAGCTGTACATATATATTATATACAGGAGATACCCAGGTTATACCAGCTGTACATATATAATTATATACAGGAGAGGCCCAGGTTATACCAGCTGTACATATATAATTATATACAGGAGATACCCGGGTTATACCAGCTGTACATATATAATTATATACAGGAGATGCCCAGGTTATACCAGCTGTACATATATAATTATATACAGGAGATACCCAGGTTATACCAGCTGTACATATGTATTTATATACAGGAGATGCCCAGGTTATACCAGCTGTACATATATATTATATACAGGAGATACCCAGGTTATACCAGCTGTACATATATAATTATATACAGGAGAGGCCCAGGTTATACCAGCTGTACATATATAATTATATACAGGAGATACCCGGGTTATACCAGCTGTACATATATAATTATATACAGGAGATGCCCAGGTTATACCAGCTGTACATATATAATTATATACAGGAGATACCCAGGTTATACCAGCTGTACATATGTATTTATATACAGGAGATGCCCAGGTTATACCAGCTGTACATATATATTATATACAGGAGATACCCAGGTTATACCAGCTGTACATATATAATTATATACAGGAGAGGCCCAGGTTATACCAGCTGTACATGTATATTATATACAGGAGATGCCCAGGTTATACCAGCTGTACATATATAATTATATACAGGAGATGCCCAGGTTATACCAGCTGTGCATATATAATTATATACAGGAGATGCCCAGGTTATACCAGCTGTACATATATAATTATATACAGGAGATACCCAGGTTATACCAGCTGTACATATGTATTTATATACAGGAGATGCCCAGGTTATACCAGCTGTACATATATAATTATATGCAGGAGATGCCCAGGTTATACCAGCTGTACATATATAATTATATACAGGAGATGCCCAGGTTATACCAGCTGTGTATATATATTATATACAGGAGAGGCCCAGGTTATACCAGCTGTACATGTATATTATATACAGGAGATGCCCAGGTTATACCAGCTGTGCATATATAATTATATACAGGAGATGCCCAGGTTATACCAGCTGTACATATATAATTATATACAGGAGATACCCAGGTTATACCAGCTGTACATATGTATTTATATACAGGAGATGCCCAGGTTATACCAGCTGTACATATATAATTATATGCAGGAGATGCCCAGGTTATACCAGCTGTACATATATATTATATACAGGAGATACCCAGGTTATACCAGCTGTACATATATAATTATATACAGGAGAGGCCCAGGTTATACCAGCTGTACATATATAATTATATACAGGAGATGCCCAGGTTATACCAGCTGTACATATATAATTATATACAGGAGATACCCAGGTTATACCAGCTGTACATATATAATTATATACAGGAGAGGCCCAGGTTATACCAGCTGTACATATATAATTATATACTGGAGATGCCCAGGTTATACCCACATGGTTCATACTGGTCTGTAGCAGGTGCCTGGATTTTACACTGGGTGCATATAGCGCTGAGCTCTATGTGACTATTATACTCTTTATTACAGGCTTGCTGTATGATGATTATTGCCTCATGTTATGTCGGGGGGGGGGGGGGAGTCTTGAATATTGTGTTTTATGTGAAGTCGGTCATTTCCTGATACGTTTGGTAAGTCGCGGAGCACTCTGGAGGTTGCACATATTAGTGCCGGGTGCAGACAACAAGGATTTCTTTGTACTGCAGGTTGACAATAATTTTAAATAATGCAGACACAAATGTGCCGACAGCGAGGACGGGAAAGTGGCGGTCGCGGGCAGGAGAAATATTGTTTGCATTTCAGCTGGTAATTAATATTGCTTTTTAGGTAGAAGAGGAAAAACTGAAGTAAAAAGCACAACCAGGAGACATAAAAGTATTTTCCTGCCGCCGATGCATCAGCCGTACGAACGCAGTTAAATCCCCGTAAAAATAAAGTGGAGCGTAAACTGGGGCGACAATTAAGACCACGTCTGCTTGGAGGTGCAATGCGGCAGCCGGGGCGCCTGTCATCAGGGCGGCAGCGCAGACTCCTGAGACATTTCTGCTGAAGGTTTGGGGAGAATAACTTTTTATTTTTCTCCAATGCAAAACGAGAAAATAAATCCGGTTAAAATGCGAAAAGGCGACGAGAATCTGGCAGGAAAAGATCAACATAAAAAAAAAATTAATTTCATAATAAATGAGAGGGACTGAAGTGTAAAGTAGCAGCTCCGACCTCATTAACCCCGGACGTAAAACACGCGCTGGACGCAGATAAGTACCGCTGTCCTCCACTGTTCCTAGAAACGTCAACATCTCACCCGCGTGACCCGGATTTCTATGATATGCACTAGAGCGGCGCTCGGAGGCTCTGGACTCTTCACCGCTTTCACCACAGAAGCCGAATTTCTTCGTGCTTTGAGGTGACAAATCGATTTTCCCTGAAATGGCAGTTAAAAAAATATATATAATACTTACCTCCATTTGAGGGCGAAGAGGCCGCCACGGCTATCTTCCTTGAAGCTCCCCCGCCAAATCTTGTGTGCGGTGACTTATGACATCATCAAACGCCGCAGGAGATTCTGCGCTGGATCTTCAAGCAAGATGGCCGCCCCCGGCCTCCTCGCGCCCGTATGCATGAGGCAAGTAAGATTTTATGGGTTGTTGTTTTTTTTATACAATCCCTGAAGGGCCTTAATATTTATCTCAGATGTTGCGATCAGTAATGACCGCAGCATCTGAGGGCTTCAATGATCTTCATTGCTCCCGTTATTTACAAATAAATGCACTTCTGCAAAGCGATTCATCACAAAGCAAATTTTTGGTAAAATTCTAAGCAGCCGAATCAGATTTTTGAGAACTTTGCTCATCTTTGGTCACACAGCAACAAGTCAGCCTGCGATTGGATGGTGATATCACTTGGTGAGGGTAGTGAGGTCACACAGTCTATGCAGCAAATCTGACTGTGAGGGGATGATGATGTCACAGGGGAAGGGCAGTGATGTCACAGTATATGCAGTAGGTCAGTCTGTGATTGGCTGATGTCACAAGGTGAGGTCAATGATGTCACAGTGTATGCAGATCAGTGTGTGATGGGAAAATGATGTCACAGGTGGAGGGCAGTGATGTTACAGTAAATGCAGCAGCTCAGTCAGTGAATGGAAGATGATGTCATGGGGGGCAGTGATGTCACAGTCTATGCAGGTCAGTCCGTGATTGGATGGTGTCACAGAGTGAGGGCAGTGATGTCACAGCGTGTGCAGCTCAGTCTGATTGAATGATGATATCACAGGATGAGGGTACTGATGTCACAGTGTATGCAGGTCAGTCTGTTATTGGATTATGATGTCACAGAGGGAGAGCAATGATGTCACAGTATTTTCAGCAGTTCAGTCTGTCATACAATGATGATGTCACAGGTGGAGGGCAGTGATGTCACACTGTCTGCAGGTCAGTCTGCTATTGGATGATGATGTCACGGGGAGGGCAGTGATGTCACAGTATATGCAGTAGGTCAGTCTGTGATGGCATGATGATGTCACGGGGAGGGCAGTGATGTCACATTGTATGCAGGTCAGTCTGTGATTGGATGATGTCACGGGGAGGGCAGTGATGTCACAGTATATGCAGTAGTTCAGTCTGTGATGGGATGATGATGTCACAGGGAGGGCAGCGCTGTCACAGTGTATGCAGCAGATTAGTCTGTGATGGGATGATGATGTCACAGGTTGAGGGCTGTGATGTCACAGTATATGCAGTAGGTCAGTCTGTGATTGGATGATGATGTCACGGGGAGGGCAGTGATGTCACAGTATGTGCAGTAGGTCAGTCTGTGATGGCATGATGATGTCACGGTGAGGGCAGTGATGTAACATTGTATGCAAGTCAGTCTGTGATTGGATGATGATGTCACAGGTTGAGGGCAGTGATGTCACAGTATATGCCGTAGGTCAGTCTGTGATGGGATGATGATGTCACAGGTTGAGGGTAGTGATGTCACAGTGTATGCAGCAGATTAGTCTGTGATGGGATGATGATGTCACAGGAGAGGGCAGTGATGTCACAGTATATGCAGTAGGTCAGTCTGTGATGGGATGATGATGTCACGGGGAGGGCAGTGATGTCACAGTGTATGCAGCAGATTAGTCTGTGATGGGATGATGATGTCACAGGAGAGGGCAGTGATGTCACAGTATATGCAGATACTAGAACTCCATCAATTAATCTTCAGTAATTTCTTCTTCCTGAGAACAAAGAGAAATGTGCTGAATTTTACGAAACCTACAGAATAACTCGGAAATTGTGCGTCGCCAGCAGCCGGAGAAATTACAGGGTGGCACCGAAGTAATTGTGTAAATGGTGACTGGTGTACAATAGTCTGCGTCCTGAGTAATCCTGCGATCGCACAGGCTCTTATTATGTGCGGCGCTCTTCTCGCTGCCTTCTCCCAGGCTCGCAGCTATCTTTTAATATCATGAAGCAAGAAGCACGGTGACCCCATTATTTTATGCTTTTAACATACTCCAAGTGTAATGAACTACCCGCAGAAAATGCATCATAATCATGGCGCTGCGGGTACTAATGTGGGGAAGCGTATAATTGGCGCCACGTCTCTCACATTCACTCACTTTGTATTAATAAAAAGATTTGAAAATAGAAAGAAAAATAGTCGGGAGATTTCCGTCAAGTGTCACCGCTCACACCTCATCTAAGCGAACGTTTCGCCATCTCATACTTAAATAGCTGAAAGTATCCGTGTCCTGGATACAGCGCGGTGGGAATCATTGTGACTAAATGAGCAGAAACAGGACCAAATTAGAAAATCGTGAATCACCCAACACGTCAGACTCAAACACCAAGAACCCGGCCCCGGGAAAGAACTCCTGCCGGAACAACGAGGAGGCCGGTAATCCTGAAAGTTAGGGCTCATTCACACACTGCGGTTTAGTATCTTTTTGTCTGGTTTTTGTCACACATTTGTGGAAATCACTGAAATAAATTGCAATTGTACCACGATGTGAGAGGCCAAGTGTAAACCTGTCACCATGTAATCTGCAGGCAGCGTGTTATAGAGCAGGAGGAGCTGAGCAGATTATATATACAGAGAACCTGTCACCGTGTAATCTGCAGGCAGCGTGTTATAGAGCAGGAGGAGCTGAGCAGATTATATATACAGAGAACCTGTCACCGTGTAATCTGCAGGCAGCGTGTTATAGAGCAGGAGGAGCTGAGCAGATTATATATACAGAGAACCTGTCACCATGTAATCTGCAGGCAGCGTGTTATAGAGCAGGAGGAGCTGAGCAGATTATATATACAGAGAACCTGTCACCGTGTAATCTGCAGGCAGCGTGTTATAGAGCAGGAGGAGCTGAGCAGATTATATATACAGAGAACCTGTCACCATGTAATCTGCAGGCAGTGTGTTATAGAGCAGGAGGAGCTGAGCAGATTATATATAAAGAGAACCTGTCACCGTGTAATCTGCAGGCAGTGTGTTATAGAGCAGGAGGAGCTGAGCAGATTATATATACAGAGAACCTGTCACCATGTAATCTGCAGGCAGCGTGTTATAGAGCAGGAGGAGCTGAGCAGATTATATATACAGAGAACCTGTCACCAAGTAATCTGCAGGCAGCGTGTTATAGAGCAGGAGGAGATGAGCAGATTATATATACAGAGAACCTGTCACCATGTAATCTGCAGGCAGCGTGTTATAGAGCAGGAGGAGCTGAGCAGATTATATATACAGAGAACCTGTCACCGTGTAATCTGCAGGCAGCGTGTTATAGAGCAGGAGGAGCTGAGCAGATTATATATAAAGAGAACCTGTCACCATGTAATCTGCAGGCAGCGTGTTATAGAGCAGGAGGAGCTGAGCAGATTATATATAAAGAGAACCTGTCACCGTGTAATCTGCAGGCAGTGTGTTATAGAGCAGGAGGAGCTGAGCAGATTATATATACAGAGAACCTGTCACCATGTAATCTGCAGGCAGCGTGTTATAGAGCAGGAGGAGCTGAGCAGATTATATATACAGAGAACCTGTCACCGTGTAATCTGCGGGCAGCGTGTTATAGAGCAGGGGGAGCTGAGCAGATTATATATAAAGAGAACCTGTCACCATGTAATCTGCAGGCAGTGTGTTATAGAGCAGGAGGAGCTGAGCAGATTATATATACAGAGAACCTGTCACCATGTAATCTGCAGGCAGCGTGTTATAGAGCAGGAGGAGCTGAGCAGATTATATATAAAGAGAACCTGTCACCGTGTAATCTGCAGGCAGCGTGTTATAGAGCAGGAGGAGCTGAGCAGATTATATATATAAAGAGAACCTGTCACCATGTAATCTGCAGGCAGTGTGTTATAGAGCAGGAGGAGCTGAGCAGATTATATATACAGAGAACCTGTCACCGTGTAATCTGCAGGCAGCGCGTTATAGAGCAGGAGGAGGTGAGCAGATTATATATATACAGAGAACCTGTCACCGTGTAATCTGCAGGCAGCGTGTTATAGAGCAGGAGGAGCCGAGCAGATTATATATACAGAGAACCTGTCACCGTGTAATCTGCAGGCAGCGTGTTATAGAGCAGGAGGAGCCGAGCAGATTATATATACAGAGAACCTGTCACCAAGTAATCTGCAGGCAGCGTGTTATAGAGCAGGAGGAGCTGAGCAGATTATATATAAAGAGAACCTGTCACCATGTAATCTGCAGGCAGCGTGTTATAGAGCAGGAGGAGCTGAGCAGATTATATATACAGAGAACCTGTCACCATGTAATCTGCAGGCAGCGTGTTATAGAGCAGGAGGAGCTGAGCAGATTATATATAAAGAGAACCTGTCACCGTGTAATCTGCAGGCAGCGTGTTATAGAGCAGGAGGAGCTGAGCAGATTATATATACAGAGAACCTGTCACCATGTAATCTGCAGGCAGCGTGTTATAGAGCAGGAGGAGCTGAGCAGATTATATATACAGAGAACCTGTCACCGTGTAATCTGCAGGCAGCGTGTTATAGAGCAGGAGGAGCTGAGCAGATTATATATACAGAGAACCTGTCACCATGTAATCTGCAGGCAGCGTGTTATAGAGCAGGAGGAGCTGAGCAGATTATATATAAAGAGAACCTGTCACCGTGTAATCTGCAGGCAGTGTGTTATAGAGCAGGAGGAGCTGAGCAGATTATATATAAAGAGAACCTGTCACCATGTAATCTGCAGGCAGCGTGTTATAGAGCAGGAGGAGCTGAGCAGATTATATATACAGAGAACCTGTCACCGTGTAATCTGCAGGCAGCGTGTTATAGAGCAGGAGGAGCTGAGCAGATTATATATACAGAGAACCTGTCACCATGTAATCTGCAGGCAGCGTGTTATAGAGCAGGAGGAGCTGAGCAGATTATATATAAAGAGAACCTGTCACCATGTAATCTGCAGGCAGCGTGTTATAGAGCAGGAGGAGCTGAGCAGATTATATATACAGAGAACCTGTCACCATGTAATCTGCAGGCAGCGTGTTATAGAGCAGGAGGAGCTGAGCAGATTATATATACAGAGAACCTGTCACCGTGTAATCTGCAGGCAGTGTGTTATAGAGCAGGAGGAGCTGAGCAGATTATATATAAAGAGAACCTGTCACCGTGTAATCTGCAGGCAGCGTGTTATAGAGCAGGAGGAGCTGAGCAGATTATATATACAGAGAACCTGTCACCGTGTAATCTGCAGGCAGCGTGTTATAGAGCAGGAGGAGCTGAGCAGATTATATATACAGAGAACCTGTCACCATGTAATCTGCAGGCAGCGTGTTATAGAGCAGGAGGAGCTGAGCAGATTATATATACAGAGAACCTGTCACCATGTAATCTGCAGGCAGCGTGTTATAGAGCAGGAGGAGCTGAGCAGATTATATATACAGAGAACCTGTCACCATGTAATCTGCAGGCAGCGTGTTATAGAGCAGGAGGAGCTGAGCAGATTATATATACAGAGAACCTGTCACCGTGTAATCTGCAGGCAGCGTGTTATAGAGCAGGAGGAGCTGAGCAGATTATATATACAGAGAACCTGTCACCATGTAATCTGCAGGCAGCGTGTTATAGAGCAGGAGGAGCTGAGCAGATTATATATACAGAGAACCTGTCACCATGTAATCTGCAGGCAGCGTGTTATAGAGCAGGAGGAGCTGAGCAGATTATATATAAAGAGAACCTGTCACCGTGTAATCTGCAGGCAGCGTGTTATAGAGCAGGAGGAGCTGAGCAGATTATATATACAGAGAACCTGTCACCATGTAATCTGCAGGCAGCGTGTTATAGAGCAGGAGGAGCTGAGCAGATTATATATACAGAGAACCTGTCACCGTGTAATCTGCAGGCAGTGTGTTATAGAGCAGGAGGAGCTGAGCAGATTATATATACAGAGAACCTGTCACCGTGTAATCTGCAGGCAGCGTGTTATAGAGCAGGAGGAGCTGAGCAGATTATATATAAAGAGAATCCTGTCACCGTGTAATCTGCAGGCAGCGTGTTATAGAGCAGGAGGAGCTGAGCAGATTATATATACAGAGAACCTGTCACCATGTAATCTGCAGGCAGCGTGTTATAGAGCAGGAGGAGCTGAGCAGATTATATATACAGAGAACCTGTCACCATGTAATCTGCAGGCAGTGTGTTATAGAGCAGGAGGAGCTGAGCAGATTATATAAAGAGAACCTGTCACCGTGTAATCTGCAGGCAGCGTGTTATAGAGCAGGAGGAGCTGAGCAGATTATATATAAAGAGAACCTGTCACCGTGTAATCTGCAGGCAGCGTGTTATAGAGCAGGAGGAGCTGAGCAGATTATATATACAGAGAACCTGTCACCAGTGTAATCTGCAGGCAGCGTGTTATAGAGCAGGAGGAGCTGAGCAGATTATATATACAGAGAACCTGTCACCATGTAATCTGCAGGCAGCGTGTTATAGAGCAGGAGGAGCTGAGCAGATTATATATACAGAGAACCTGTCACCATGTAATCTGCAGGCAGTGTGTTATAGAGCAGGAGGAGCTGAGCAGATTATATATAAAGAGAACCTGTCACCGTGTAATCTGCAGGCAGCGTGTTATAGAGCAGGAGGAGCTGAGCAGATTATATATAAAGAGAACCTGTCACCAGTGTAATCTGCAGGCAGCGTGTTATAGAGCAGGAGGAGCTGAGCAGATTATATATATAAAGATAACCTGTCACCATGTAATCTGCAGGCAGTGTGTTATAGAGCAGGAGGAGCTGAGCAGATTATATATACAGAGAACCTGTCACCGTGTAATCTGCAGGCAGCGTGTTATAGAGCAGGAGGAGCTGAGCAGATTATATATAAAGAGAACCTGTCACCATGTAATCTGCAGGCAGCATGTTATAGAGCAGGAGGAGCTGAGCAGATTATATATAAAGAGGACCTGTCACCATGTAATCTGCAGGCAGCGTGTTATAGAGCAGGAGGAGCTGAGCAGATTATATATAAAGAGGACCTGTCACCATGTAATCTGCAGGCAGCGTGTTATAGAGCAGGGGAGCTGAGCAGATTATATATAAAGAGACCTGTCACCTGTGTAATCTGCAGGCAGCGTGTTATAGAGCAGGAGGAGCTGAGCAGATTATATATACAGAGAACCTGTCACCATGTAATCTGCAGGCAGCGTGTTATAGAGCAGGAGGAGCTGAGCAGATTATATATAAAGAGAACCTGTCACCATGTAATCTGCAGGCAGCGTGTTATAGAGCAGGAGGAGCTGAGCAGATTATATATACAGAGAACCTGTCACCATGTAATCTGCAGGCAGCGTGTTATAGAGCAGGAGGAGCTGAGCAGATTATATATAAAGAGAACCTGTCACCATGTAATCTGCAGGCAGCGTGTTATAGAGCAGGAGGAGCTGAGCAGATTATATATACAGAGAACCTGTCACCGTGTAATCTGCAGGCAGCGTGTTATAGAGCAGGAGGAGCTGAGCAGATTATATATACAGAGAACCTGTCACCATGTAATCTGCAGGCAGCGTGTTATAGAGCATGAGGAGCTGAGCAGATTATATATACAGAGAACCTGTCACCATGTAATCTGCAGGCAGTGTGTTATAGAACAGGAGGAGCTGAGCAGATTATATATAAAGAGAACCTGTCACCGTGTAATCTGCAGGCAGCGTGTTATAGAGCAGGAGGAGCTGAGCAGATTATATATAAAGAGAACCTGTCACCGTGTAATCTGCAGGCAGCGTGTTATAGAGCAGGAGGAGCTGAGCAGATTATATATATAGAGAACCTGTCACCGTGTAATCTGCAGGCAGCGTGTTATAGAGCAGGAGGAGCTGAGCAGATTATATATACAGAGAACCTGTCACCGTGTAATCTGCAGGCAGCGTGTTATAGAGCAGGAGGAGCTGAGCAGATTATATATATAGAGAACCTGTCACCGTGTAATCTGCAGGCAGCGTGTTATAGAACAGGAGGAGCTGAGCAGATTATATATAAAGAGAACCTGTCACCGTGTAATCTGCAGGCAGCGTGTTATAGAACAGGAGGAGCTGAGCAGATTATATATATATAAAGATAACCTGTCACCATGTAATCTGCAGGCAGCGTGTTATAGAGCAGGAGGAGCTGAGCAGATTATATATATAAAGAGAACCTGTCACCATGTAATCTGCAGGCAGCGTGTTAAAGAGCAGGAGGAGCTGAGCAGATTATATATAAAGAGGACCTGTCACCATGTAATCTGCAGGCAGCGTGTTATAGAACAGGAGGAGCTGAGCAGATTATATATATATAAAGAGAACCTGTCACCATGTAATCTGCAGGCAGCGTGTTATAGAGCAGGGGGAGCTGAGCAGATTATATATAAAGAGGACCTGTCACCATGTAATCTGCAGGCAGCGTGTTATAGAGCAGGGGGAGCTGAGCAGATTATATATAAAGAGGACCTGTCACCATGTAATCTGCAGGCAGCGTGTTATAGAGCAGGAGGAGCTGAGCAGATTATATATACAGAGAACCTGTCACCGTGTAATCTGCAGGCAGCGTGTTATAGAACAGGAGGAGCTGAGCAGATTATATATATATAAAGATAACCTGTCACCATGTAATCTGCAGGCAGCGTGTTATAGAGCAGGAGGAGCTGAGCAGATTATATATATAAAGAGAACCTGTCACCATGTAATCTGCAGGCAGCGTGTTATAGAGCAGGAGGAGCTGAGCAGATTATATATAAAGAGGACCTGTCACCATGTAATCTGCAGGCAGCGTGTTATAGAGCAGGAGGAGCTGAGCAGATTATATATATATAAAGATAACCTGTCACCATGTAATCTGCAGGCAGTGTGTTATAGAGCAGGAGGAGCTGAGCAGATTATATATATATAAAGAGAACCTGTCACCGTGTAATCTGCAGGCAGCGTGTTATAGAACAGGAGGAGCTGAGCAGATTATATATATATAAAGAGAACCTGTCACCGTGTTATCTGCAGGCAGCGTGTTATAGAGCAGGAGGAGCTGAGCAGATTATATATAAAGAGAACCTGTCACCATGTAATCTGCAGGCAGCGTGTTATAGAGCAGGAGGAGCTGAGCAGATTATATATACAGAGAACCTGTCACCGTGTAATCTGCAGGCAGCGTGTTATAGAGCAGGAGGAGCTGAGCAGATTATATATACAGAGAACCTGTCACCATGTAATCTGCAGGCAGCGTGTTATAGAGCATGAGGAGCTGAGCAGATTATCCCAGAACACTGGGATCGCTGAGGAGCCGCACGGGATAATCCAATAAAATATCCTCCATCCAAAAACTTTCATATCACCCTAAACTGCTGAGGCCGTGAGGGCGCCCCCCGAGAGCACCACCTTGGGCACCTGCCCAGCTTCCAGCACACCTGCCCCTCTTGTGGTGCCACAGACGGGCGCAGGACTGGCAGTATATACAGACAGCGGGGGCTTTCTCAGCCCTGTGTGTAATGGCGGCCACCGCTCTCCGCCTTCCCCCGTCATACGTATGGGAGCTGACGCGTTGCCCTGGAAAGAGCCGAACTCAGACTTTCCAGCTGTATGGTGGTGTTGACTCAGAGCGCCCGCAGAGCTGCGCTGCGCTGGCCACCCACTCCTGCCACTGTTGTGGTTTCGTCGATCCATGGGATGAAGCAGAGTGGAGTCAGCTTTTTGCTCGCTGCCAAGACACATCCAGATGATTTCAATTTGTCAGGATTCTGAATAAATGGTCAACACGACTTTGGCGCACGGTGCATGTAAGCAGCTCAATTACTCCGTCTAATTTGAGAACATAAGTAACCGGTTTAGTGCAGGAATCAGTGTTAACTGTCTGCGCGGCGGCCGCTCTCCAGACGCTTGTCAGGCCGCCGGCTGCTCGGCGCAATGTGGAAACGCTTAGCCTGCGGCTCGCACACATTAAACTCATTAGCGACGGCAGCAGACTCTTCTTACAATTGACTGAGCTACTGTGCGAGAAACAAAGGCGTTCACCGCGTAACCAGGGGAGGGGGAGAAAACAAAACGAGCACTTATTTGGTTAGACCACCCTAACCCCCCTCCCCCACAGACGTCTGTTATGGTTGGACGCAGTCCCAAAAACTGAGTTAATCATTTGAATACTATGCCCAGCATAATGACGGTGCAGGATTATGTCATCGCTGGATCGGCGTCTGCAAAAACCAATTCACTGGAGATTTGATGTGTTTGATTATAAACACCTCCGAGAAGATATTAATAATTGTAGAAGCGAGCGGCACAAAACACCCCATAAAAGAGACCTGCCCCCGCGCCACAGGCAAACCAGAGATATTGGGTGTATTATATATAGATCTCTGCAAGATGAGGAATCTAATTACTAAAACCCTTCAAATTAGCGTAAATTCATGCATGTACATGCATACCATTACTTATCCTGTGTCACATCCTGTATTATACTTCAGAGCTGCACTCACTATTCTGCTGGTGCAGTCACTGTGTACATACATTACTTATCCTGTACTGATCCTGAGTTACATCCTGTATTATACTCCAGAGCTGCACTCGCTATTCTGCTGGTGCAGTCACTGTGTACATACATTACTTATCCTGTACTGATCCAGAGTTACACCCTGTATTATACTCCAGAGCTGCACTCACTATTCTGCTGGTGCAGTCACTGTGTACATACATTACTTATCCTGTACTGATCCTGAGTTACATCCTGTATTATACTCCAGAGCTGCACTCACTATTCTGCTGGTGCAGTCACTGTGTACATACATTACTTATCCTGTACTGATCCTGAGTTACATCCTGTATTATACTCCAGAGCTGCACTCGCTATTCTGCTGGTGCAGTCACTGTGTACATACATTACTTATCCTGCACTGATCCTGAGTTACATCCTGTATTATACCCCAGAGCTGCACTCACTATTCTGCTGGTGCAGGCATTGTGTACATACATTACTTATCCTGTACTGATCCTGAGTTACATCCTGTATTATACTCCAGAGCTGCACTCACTATTCTGCTGGTGCAGTCACTGTGTACATACATTACTTATCCTGTACTGATCCTGAGTTACATCCTGTATTATACTCCTGAGCTGCACTCACTATTCTGCTGGCGCAGTCACTGTGTACATACATTACTTATCCTGTACTGATCCTGAGTTACTTCCTGTATTATACTCCAGAGCTGCACTCACTATTCTGTTGGTGCAGTCACTGTGTACATACATTACTTATCCTGTACTGATCCTGAGTTACATCCTGTATTATACTCCAGAGCTGCACTCACTATTCTGCTGGTGCAGTCACTGTGTACATACATTACTTATCCTGTACTGATCCTGAGTTACATCCTGTATTATACTCCAGAGCTGCACTCACTATTCTGCTGGCGCAGTCACTGTGTACATACATTACTTATCCTGTACTGATCCTGAGTTACATCCTGTATTATACTCCAGAGCTGCACTCACTATTCTGCTGGTGGAGTCACTGTGTACATACATTACTTACCCTGTACTGATCCTGAGTTACATCCTGTATTATACTCCAGAGCTGCACTCACTATTCTGCTGGTGCAGTCACTGTGTACATACATTACACATTATCTAACAAAAAGTCTTCATAGCTTAATGCAGCCTATCCTGTATACAATATATACAATATGCATAATCAACTGGTCCAGCCTCTTTCTCACTCAACACCTCCCCTAAAATAAACATGTACATAACCCCCCTCATTATTTATCCCCCCTTAAATATCACACCACAAATAATAGCATTGCTGCCTGATCCATGCACCCAGAACCACAACATCAAACCATAAACCTTGACTTTTAAATATTACATATAAACCTATATACACACACTTTGTTTTTTTGTTTGCTTTCATAAAAAAAAAAAACGCTAATATCAAACTAAACCCCACCCCCCCACTCCACACTTCACCCAGTCCTGGTGCTTGTCCATAGTCAGATTCTCGAGTGTTTACTGCATTGACAACTGTCTCAGCATGTCGCTTTTTGTTGTAACTACTAAAATGGTACCTTGTTTCCTTTTGGATTTTTCTGATGTTTTCTCTGAGGGTGGAGAGTTGCCTCCTCATCGGGAGTATGATTGCCCCGTCAACCTTATTCCCGGAGCTAAATTGCCAAAGTATCAGTTGTATAATCTTTCTGAACCCGAAAGAGTAGCCATGCGAGAGTATATCACCGAGAGTTTGGCTAAAGGTCATATTAGACCATCCAAATCACCAGTGGCTGCAGTGTTCTTCTTTGTTAAAAAAAAAAAAAAAAAAAAAAAAAAAAGGATGGAACTCTTAGGCCATGTTTGGACTTCCGTGAGCTTAATCGCATCACTATCCATGATAACTATCCCCTTTCTTTGATCCCAGATTTATTCAATCAGATTGTCTGTGAAGGAACCAGCTGTCTCATCTCATGCTACTTATCCTAGGGCTCCTCAGTTTGAGCAGGTCATAGGTATCCAGCGTATGAGCATTTCCACCATCAGGATCTGCTCATACTGACAGGATTTAGGGAAAGGCCTAGGGATAACTAGGAGGTCACCATCCCTCTTCCTTAGCTTTTGAGGCCTAGACTGTTGTCTATTTCTTTTGTGTGTATCTGGTGTTTTCCCCTTCCCCATTACCCGTGACAAGTAGGAAGTGGTCCATGCTCTCTAGCACGACACCACACTCCTCCCTGGGACAGCACCCTGTCCTCAGAGCTCCTGCACCTCAGATTGTTTCTCACACACAGTTTCCCATGGAAGCAACGCCAAGTCAAGTCCCAAAACTTCAAGGGGATCCTGATAAAAAACAAAAGCTGTAACCCGACCACCAGATCCCGACTTGGGCAGTCCTTGAGGGCGAGATGTTTATGGAAATGGGTCAACAGAACCCTTTGGTCAAGGAGTTTCCTTGACTGAGTCCTGATGTCCCATATCCCCACTGATGTAATACCTTCAGAAAATGCCCATGTGGTGTGCGGAGATCCTTCACTTTCCCCCCTGTCTCCTGTTCCTGGAAGAAAGGCCGTAACCATCCCCGACAGGAGACTACCCACAGAGGAGCACTCTCTTTCCAGAGGCTTGCGAGGATAATCTTAATAAAGGTGTTCACCAGAAGCACCACAGGGTTGACCATACCCAGAAAGGTTCTGGCAAGAGGCACACACTGCCCAAATATAACAGCAAAGGATAGGTTTTTATAATGTTCACCCTTTCCCTGAGGGTCAAAGACCAACCCTTCCACTGGTCCACCTTCTGAGCGGCAATCTTAAGACTGCTATCCCAATTTTGATGGGGGTAATCCCCCTGGCCAAATTCAATGCCGAGGACTTTTGTAGACTCCTGGCGCTCTGGAAAGGTGTCCGGGAGATCAAAACCAGAGACTCTCACACCTGTCCCGGTTTATGTTGGACCCAGATGACTCTGAGTAGCGTTCTACCTCCGACAGTTCCCATTCTGCCTCCCCTTTATGTACAATAGCGGGCTCAAGGGACAACCCTGGCGATCCCCCGTGCGTACAAGGTCTTAAGTAGAGATGTCCCGAACTATTCGCCGGCGAACAGTTCCTGGAAACATAGCTTGTTCGCGTTCACCGCGACGGGCGAACATATGCGATGTTCAATCCGCCCCCTATTCGTCATCATTGTGTAAACTTTGACCCTGTACCTCACAGTCAGCAGACACATTCCAGCCAATCAGCAGCAGACCCTCCCTCACAGACCCTCCCACCCAGGGGCGTAACTATGGGGGAAGCAGGGAAAGCGGCTGCTTTGGGGCTCTGACCCAGAAGGGGCCCATCCAGGAGGAGGAGGACTAAAAGATTTTGTCAGGGCCCCCTCAACAGTATTACACAATTAAATGATATACAGCCAGTGGCGCACCTACAGGGGGGGGGTCCAGCGGGTCTGGACCCCCTTTGAACAACCAGACAATACTTTTTTTTATCCTTCAGGGCCGCACCGCCGATAACCACAGGCGGCGCGGCCCTGGATGTAATTCCGGAAGCGGTGGGGGGTGTCGGGGGGGCAGTAGAAGATGACCGCTTCTATTGTGGAAGCACTCATCTCCATAGTCATCTGTATCGCCGTCCTCAGGACAGCGATACAGATGCCTGTGCTGCGGCAGGGGAGGGAGAGGTGTGTCCCTCCCCTGTTCTTCTGATAGGCCGCGGGCACTAATGCCTATTTGTATGACCAGGGTGCTAGGACAGCCTCTGCGGAGCTGGGTATTTTTTTGCCACGTTACTGGACGCTCATGCGCAATGCTTGTAGGCTCATGCGTCCTTTTGAGGAGGTGACAAACCTAGTCAGACGCACCGAAGGCACCATCAGCGACATCATCCCATTTGTTTTCTTCCTGGAGCGTGCCCTCCGAAGAGTGCTGGATCAGGCCGTAGATGAGCGTGAAGAGGAAGAGTTGTGGTTACCATCACCACCAGAAACAGCCTTATCAGACTGAGTCCCTGTGGGTTTTAAAATTCGCCTGTCTATTGAAGTCTATGGCGGTTCGCACGTTCACAAACATTTGCGGAAATTCGCGTTCGCCATTCGCGAACAGAAAATTTTATGTTCGCGACATCTCTAGTCTTAGGCCAATCAACAAACCCCCCTGGAAGGTCATATATCAGGAGGTACTCGTGGTCAACATGATCAAATGCTTTTGCCTGCTCTAAGGACAGCATGTACCCCTTCCAGTGCCTTGTAGATAGAACAAAGTGGTAAAGCTGCTCTGAGCTGCTCTGCGTGGATCCGGGCTATGATCACACCCAATGTAGATGCAGCAAAAAAGTCCAAATGGATCCAGTGAATAAAATCAATGATTCTTTATTTCTTCATAAAAAAAAATGTACAAACAAGTAATCCTCCTGCATAAAATCAAAGAGTTTCAACCATAAGACAGGTCTTCTTCATGGATTCATAGTATGAAGTACTTTATATTATGAATCCATGACGAAGCCCTGTTTTATGGTTGAAACGCGTTGCCTTTATGCTGGAGGATTACTTGTTTATAAAAAAAATAATCATGAAGAAATCATTGATTTTACTCACTGAATCCATTTGGACTTTTTTGCTACACCCCTTCCAGTGATCTGCCCTGCCCTGCTCCATGGCCTCCCAGATACTGAGCACAGCACTAAAAGTACTTCAGCCTGGAACAGAGCAGTGCTGGGCCCCAGAAAGGAGCTGGGGTGCAAACTTCACCAACCGATTAAATAGCACCCTAGCCCGAATTTTTCTGACCACACTGAAAAGCGCTATGGGACGCCAATTCTCAATGTGGAACTGATCTTTACCCTGTGACTGAACGATCAGGGCTGACCTGCTCATTGACTTTGGTAGAGCGCCCAAGAAGAGACACTCATTGAATACCTCAGTCAAGAGGGGAACTAAGGTGTCCTTAAAGATCTCATAAAACTCAGATTTTAAGCCATCTGGACCTGGTGATTTTTTGGGAGCAAGCACCTCAATCACCAGACTGACCTCCTCTTATTGGATCATTTAAGTCAAAACATCAAGAGAGGGGTCTACTCCTGGTTCAGGAACAGTTTCAGCCAGGAAAGACGACATTCTATCCCAATCAAGATCCCTCTTCACCATAAGATGTGAGTAAAAGGATCTGACAACCTCCAAGATCCCTGATCTAGACCTTTTCAGGGAACCCGTACTGCCAATCAGTCCTGACACAATCTTACAACTCACTGACATCCAGAAGTTTCTGTAAGGGTCGTGCAAGCGGTATTTCCTGTAATCCATCTCAAAAACCAAAGATGCATGTCTATCGTACTGATACTTTATGAGCAAAGACTTCACTCTGGAGATCTCCTCGCAGCTACATCCTGTATTATACTCAAGAGCTGCACTCACTATTCTGCTGGTGCAGTCACTGTGTATATACATTACTTATCCTGTACTGATCCTGAGTTACATCCTGTATTGTACTCCAGAGCTGTGCTCACTATTCTGCTGGTGGAGTCACTGTGTACATATATGTCACGGCCATGGTTATGGTCGTGACTCCTGAACCACATGCGGTTGTCAGCGGTTTTGGTTTGGTTGTCAATCACAGGTGGGGGCTGTTGTATTTGCCTCACCTGTGGTTGCCGCTGGCAACAGTATGTATGTGGCAGCATAGCAGTCTGAGCTGTATCCTTGCAGCTTGCTATGTTGGGCATGCGGTTGTGTTTGGTATGTGTGTATGTGTGCACTTGGTTTGATGTATTGTGTGCACTTCCCCTTTAAGTGGTGTTTTCCCTTCCCTGGTGGTGGAAGGGTTAACTCCCTTTCTGTGTGTGTGAGACACTGGGTGTGGCTGTGTGGGTGTGGCCACTTAGGCCTATAAAGCCTCTGTGTTTGGCATGTCTCAGTGGGTTGCTTCAGCCATGCTTCGCTGGAGCAGCCTCTTGTGCATTCAATCTGCCAGTGGGGGCCACCCTTGTGGTCATACTGTCACGGCTGAGGATGGGGAAAATCCTTAGCCGTGCGATGCCAGAAGATGTTACGCGCTGCTTGACCAGGACGACAGTATTAGGGAGCAGGTCACCTCCTATCGCGTCCCTAAACTGACCCTGACTCCTATCCATATGAGTCAACCCTGAAGGTGGGAGGACTCATACACCGGATGCCTTGGGGTCCCTACTAGCCCTCAGGATTGCCCTGGAACAAGGAGCATGGTAAGACAACCTGTTCCTTCTGGACGCGAAGGAACAGGAGTCTCACTGGCCAAGCTGCAGGGAAAGGAACATAAACAGCCTATGGATATGGCAGGAGGCTGAAAAGCACTTCCACACCTACCTGCCACAGACACTCAGACTGGATCCCGTGCAAGACAGCAAGTGTCCACACCCAAACACAGAAGGACACAGCACACACACAAACACACAGGAACCCAGATCCATAGGAGCATAACATAACAAAGGAAAACATCAAATGGACATCAACATAAACTAAAGAGTCACAGATAGTTTATGACCACAAGGGTGGCCCCCACTGGCAGATGGAATGCACAAGAGGCTGCTCCAGCTAAGCATGGCTGAAGAAACCCACTGAGACATGCCAAACACAGAGGCTTTATAGGCCTAAGTGGCCACACCCACACAGACGCACCCAGTGTCTCACACACACAGAAAGGGAGTTAACCCTTCCACCACCAGGGAAGGGAAAACACCACTTAAAGGGGAAGTGCACACAATACATCAAACCAAGTGCACACATACACACATACCAAACGCAACCGCATGCACAACATAGCAAGCTGCAAGGATACAGCTCAGACTGCTATGCTGCCACATACATACTGTTGCCAGCGGCAACCACAGGTGAGGAAAATACAACAGCCCTCACCTGTGATTGACAACCAAACCAAAACCGCTGACAACCGCATGCGGTTCAGGAGTCACGACCATAACCATGGCCGTGACAATATATTACTTATCCTGTACTGATCCTGAGTTACATCCTGTATTATACTCCAGAACTGCACTCACTATTCTGCTGGTGCAGTCACTGTACATACATTACTTATCCTGTACTGATCCTGAGTTACATCCTGTATTATACTCCAGAGCTGCACTCACTATTCTCCTGGTGCAGTCACTGTGTACATACATTACTTATCCTGTACTGATCCTGAATGACGGCTGCCTGCTCCCGGACTGACTGCTGCCTGCACCCTGACTGACTGCTACCTTCTCTGTGACTGCTGCCTGCACCCTGACTGACGGCTGCCTGCTCCCTGACTGACTGCTACCTTCTCTGTGACTGCTGCCTGCTCCCGGACTGACGGCTGCCTGCTCCCGGACTGACGGCTGCCTGCTCCCGGACTGACGGCTGCCTGCACCCTGACTGACGGCTGCCTGCTCCCGGACTGACGGCTGCCTGCTCCCGGACTGCCTGCTCCCTGACTGACTGCTACCTGCTCTGCGACTGCTGCCTGCTCTTAGACTGTGACCTTAGTGAGCACAGCATCAAACTGACATGTTGTTCTCGCGCTGTATGGCCCCCAGGGCCTCAACAATTTTGATGTAATATCTGGAGCTCCTCAGTCAGTGTAGGTGGCGGTGTAGTGTCGACCACTGCTGATCTGGAGACACATGAAATGTTTTTATCTTAACTTTCAGAGACCAATATAGTTTAATATATCTGCGAGGACGCGTCATTTCTTCGGTCTGATCCGTCCTGTTCCACCCGATGATTGCATTAATAAAATCCTCTGAAGGTTAATCATCTAACAATTATGATTTCTGGTCCCTTCTCCCAATCTGGCACATTAAGTGCAGGGGAGGGAGGGCTCGTAAAGACGGACGCGCAACAAATTGAATAATTACTGCTGCACGCTGAAGTCACAGATCCTTCCATCAGGCCAAGCTGTTAGTGCCACAACCCTTGCAGATAAGTTCTTCTACTTGATGTTTCCCCCCTCAATTCTTGGACAATACGTGAATACAAGATTTTTACGGCGTATTATTCACAGATTTTCCAATTATTGCTAATTACGGTTAATTCTTCACCAGGTTCCTCCATGTGTCATTCACCTTCTGATCCAGACTCCAAATGTCTGCTCCACAGAATGTTATACCTTGCAGGCTTCATCATTCACTAGGACTCTCCACACCTCAACTCCATTGCCCAGGATGTTAACTGTGCTCAGAGCTCCACAAAAAAGGAGCATCAGTACTTCAGGACCTTCACAGTGTAGTAACCTCCACAGGCCAGGATCCTCCACAATCTAAGTCCTTTATGAAGAAACTAGAACACTGAGTCATCCAGAGCCTTTATCTGGTTCTTTACTCCCCTGTTTCTACCAATCTCCCACAACTCCTGTCCCTCTAGAATATCCACAGCCCAATAGCAACCAACCACCAAGAACCTCCACATCCAAATATCCTTCCAATCCAATTCTCCCCATGACCATCCACTACCTCAACTGATACTCCAAATTCTCCACAACCCAATGTCCTATCTCAATCCATTCCATACTCATGGCCATCTACTACACTACAGTAAATGATCCCCAGACCCTCCACAATCCAATCTCCTTCTAATCCAATCTACCCTATAACCATGACTATCTACTACCTCAACTGATCCCCAAAGTCCTCCACAACTCAATCTCCACCCCATACCCATGACTATTCACAATCTCAACTGATCCCCAACATTCTCCACAACCCAATTTTCTAATCCAATCCATCCCATATATATGACCATACACTGATCAACTGATCCCTAAAAACTTCCCCAGCCCAATCGAGCATCCACTACCTCAACTGTCCTTGGTCAGACTTCACAGGATTTTGTTTAAGTGAATAACTGCACCTAACTGCATTATACTAGATTATACCAGATTCTATTGGATTATACTTTATATTTGCTTCCTTTTTTACCTACAGGTACAGATGGAATAGTCTAGTTGATGTAGTTTTAGGTGACAATGAGACAGTGAATTAATCACTACAATCTGATATCCCGAATATGTAGAACTCATAGAATGCTTCAATCTCATAACGTCCAATCAGATCTCTTTGTTTGTATCTACACTGCGTCAGGCCGATGGTTACATTCTTGGTTTGCGCGTTCAGGGGCCACTGGTTGCCACTAGTTGTGTACATTGTATTAGAAGCAGCAGTAATGGCGTGGTCATCGGTGCAGACATCGTATTTATTTATCCCTAATTCTTCCACTTCAGCAAATCTTTATTAATCTGTGATAAAAACTGGAAAATTTTCTTGGTAGAAATAAACACGTTCACGATTCATTGTCCCTCATTAACAGCCGCGCCAAATAATAGGAAGTATTTATGTGTTGGCGGATTGCTGCGACAAGGTGCAAATGGAGCGGCAATCGACTGGTTAAATGACATTGTCAGTGAGTCGGAAAGTTGAATTAATGAGCTGCGCTGGCGTCGCTGTGGGGGTCCGGCGGGTGACACGCAGATTACCAGCCGGCTTCATCTTGTTTATTCATTCCCCAGTTTTCATTATAAAACAATATGAGAAATAATTTTCCTCCAATTAGATAGTGAAGTCGCTATTGCCAGCGCAGCCGCAAAACTCAACAGCAGGAAATGAACCCGAGACTCAAGTGACAGAAAATACAGCAGAAAATGAAGCCGAGACTCGAGCAATGGAGGAGACAGCAGAAAATTAACCTAAGACTTGTCCAATGGAGGAGAGGGCAGAACGTGAACGCGAGACTCAACCGATGAAGGAGATGGCAAATAGTGAAGCCAGGGCTCAACTGATGGAGGAGACGGCTGGAAATGAACCTGAGACTCAACCAATGGAGGAGAGGGCAGAAAGTGAACCTGAGATTAAACCAATGGAGGAGACGGAAAATAGTGAACCCAAGACTCAGCCGATGGAGGAGACAGCAGAAAGTGAACCTGAGACTCGACCAATGGAGGAGAGGGCAGAAAGTGAACCTGAGACTAAACCAATGGAGGAGACGGCAAATGGTGAACCCAAGACTCTAAAATTAACTCTAAACTAGAGACATGTGAAAACAGCAGGAGATTAACCTTAGACTCGTCCGATGGAGGAGACGGCAGAAAGTAAACCTGAGAATCGACCGATGGAGGGGACAGTAGAAAGTGAACCCAAGACTCAACCGATGGAGGAGATGGCAGAAAGTGAACCTGAGACTCGACCAATGGAGGAGAGGGCAGAATGTGAACGTGAGACTCAACCAATGAAGGTGATGCCAGATAGTGAACCCGGGACTCAACCGATGGAGGAGATGGCTGGGAATGAACCTGAGACTCTACCAATGGAGGAGACAGTAGAAAGTGAACCTGAGACTCAACCAATGGAGGAGACGGCAAATAGTGAACCCAAGACTCAGCTGATGGAGGAGATGGCAGAAAATTAACCCTAAACTAGAGACATGGAAAAACAGCAGGAGATTAACCTAAGACTTATCCGATGGAGGAGACGGCAGAAAGGGAACCTAAGAATCGACCGATGGAGGTGACAGTAGAAAGTGAACCCAAGAATCAACCGATGGAGGAGACGGGAAAAAGTGAACCTGAGACTCGACCAATGGATAAGATGGCAGGAAATGAACCTGAGGCTTGACCAATCGAGGACATGGCAGAAAGTGAACCCAAAACTGGAGAGACAGAGAAGACAGCAGGAAATGAATCCAAAATTAGAAAGACAGAAAAGACGTCAGAAAACGAACCCAAGACTTGAGTGACGGAGGAGAGAGCAGAAAATTAACCTGAAACTAGAGCGATGGAGGAGACGGCAGAAAACTACCCTAAGACTCAACCAATGGAGGAGATTGCAGGAAATGAACCTGAGACTCAACCTGTCAGAAACCATCCTGATATAGTTTACCTTGCCCTCAAGTTTGCCCTTAGTCAAGATGGTGGATTATGTGTTTCCTGATTGCCATCTCACTTCCTGTTCCTGTCAGAAACCACCCTGATATAGTTTACTTTGCCCTCAAGTTTGCCCTCAGTCAAGATGGTGGATTATGTGTTTCCTGGTTGCCATCTCACTTCCTGTTCCTGTTCCTTTTTAAACTGGCCAGACCTTCCTGTCTTTACTGGAGTATTGTGTTTGGCTTTTAGTCCGCAATCCTCTTGCTGGAACTCACTCCTCCGTGTGTTCTGTGCCCTAGCGGTTCTCCCTGCTACCTCCTGTTGCTGACCCGGACTGTTCTTGGACCTTCGTACCTGCTTGCTGCCTGCCCTGACCTTCTGCTCGTCTACCTTCCTGCCAGCTTGCCGCCTGCCCTGACTTCTGCTATCCTGACCTCTGTTCTCGTCTACAGACTCTGTCTCACCTGTGCGGTGCACAACAACGTGGGTTCTGCTACATCCGTGTTATATATACTCTGCTCCCAAGTCCTGGCCATCGGATTCCAGTTCTGTTGCACCAATATCGTGACACAACCGATTGAGGAGAATGCAGAAAGTGAACCCGAGATTCGAGTGACAGAGGAGACAGCAGAAAATGAACTCAAAACTAGAGAGACAGAGAAGACTGCAGAAAATGAACCCAAAACTACAGAGACGGAGAAGACATTAGAAAATGAACCCAACACTATAGCGATGGAGATGGCAGAAAAATAACCCAAAACTGGCAGAAAAAGACGAAGAAGACGAAACCGAGACTTGAGTGACAGAGGAGACAGCAGAGAATGAACCTGAAACTAGATTAATGGAGGAGACAGCAGAAAATGAACCCGAGACTCGATGGATGGAGGAGAGGGCAGAAAATGAACCCGAGACTCGATGGATGGAGGAGAGGGCAGAAACTGAACCCGAGACTTGACCGATAGAGGAGGTAGCAGAAAATGAACCTGACACTCGAGCGACAGAGGAGACAGCAGAAAATGAACCTAAAACTAGAGAGACAGAAAATATGGTAGAGAATTAATCCAAAACTAGAGAGATGGAGGAGATGGCAGAAAATGAATCTGAGACTCAAGCGACATAAGAGACGGCAGAAAATAAATCAGAGATTTGAGCAACAGAGGAGACGGCAGAAAATGAACCAGAGACTCGACCGACAGAGGAGACGACAAAAAATTAACCTGAATCTAGAGAGATCGGGGAGACGGCAGAAAGTGAACCTGAGACTCGACCAATAGAGGAGACTGCAGAAAATGAACCTGAGACTTGACCAATGGAGGAAACAGCAGAAAATGAACCTGAGATTTGACCGATGGAGGAGATGGCAGAAAGTGAACCTGAGCTTTGACCGACAGAGGAGACAGCACAAAATGAACCCAAAACTAGAGAGACAGAGAAGACAACAGAAAATAAAACCAAAACTAGAGAGACAGAGAAGACTGCAGCAAATTAACCTGAGACTCGAGTGCTGAAGGAGATGACATAAAATTAACCTGAAGATCAACTAATGGAGGAGACGGCAGGAAATGAACCCAGAACTAGAGAGACAGAGAAGACGGTAGAAAATTAACCCGAGACTTGAGCAATGGAGGAGACGCCAGAAAATGAATCTAAGACTTGAGTGACAGAAGAGATGGCAAAAAATTAATGCAAGACTTGAGTGACGGAGGAGACAGCAAAAAATGAACCCAAAACTAGGGCGATGGAGGAGGCAGCAGGAAATGAATCCAAAACTAGAGAAATGGAGGAGGCGGCAGGAAATAAACCCAAGACTTGACCAATGGAGGAGACAGCAGAAATAAATCTGAGACTCGATCAACAGAAGAGACGGCTGAAAATTTATCCGAGACTTGAGCGATGGAGGAAACGGCAGAAAATGAATCCAAGACTTGAGTGACGGAGGAGACAGCAAAAAATGAACCTGAGACACAAGCGATTTAGGAGGTGGCAGGAAATGAACCCAAGACTTGACCAATGGAGGAGACAGCAGAAAATGAACCCAAAACTAGAGCGCCGGAGGAGGTGGCAGGAAATGAACCCGAGACTTGACCAATGGAGGAGACAGCAGAAAATGAACCCAAAACTAGAGCGACGGAGGAGGTGGCAGGAAATGAACCCGAGACTTGACCAATGGAGGAGACAGCAGAAATGAATCAGAGACTCGTATGACAGAAGAGACGGCAGAAAATGAACCTGAGACACAAGCAATGGAGGAGACGGCAGAAAATGAACCCGAGACTCAACTGATAGAAGCGACAGCAGAAAATCAACCTGAGACACAAGCGATCGAGGGGATGGCAGAAAATCAACCCAAAACTAGAGCGACGCAGGAGATAGTAAAAAATGAACCTGAGGCTTGAGGGACAAAAGAGATGACAGATTTTCTGTCATCTCTTCCATCTCTCGGGTCTCAGGTTCATTTTCTGTTGTCTCCTCCATCACTTTAGTCTCAGGTTCACATTCTGTCGTTTCCTCCGTCGCTCGAGTCTCAGGTTCATTTTCTGTTGTCTCTTTCATTGCTCGAATTTCAGGTTCATTTTCTGCCGTCTCTTCCATTGGTCAAGTTTCGGGATTCATTTAACACAGTCAAAATAAAAACTGTGACAATTTCCCCCTGCCCTGCCCAAAGTCAAAGGAGAGGTGGGGGGAACCTAAATCATTTTCATTCTTAAGTTTCCATTAATTTGTGTAACGATCATACATCGTACTCACAATGTGAGTAAATTACTAATCATCAGTCCAGAAGCACACTGCAATGGTCTGCTCAGGACATGATGGGAGAAGTTGTCAAGGACAATTGATGTGCTGAGAACATATAAGAACCCAGAGAATAAAATATTTCATGTGTCAGATCTGAGCAGCAAAGGAAATTTTTACAAAACTGCAGCACAAAATACTCCACCTCTTTAGTGTTTATATAAGCTCCGCCCCCACGTAGTCGTAGTCATTGTTACAGTCTTATGTTTTCCACACTGTAGACTTGCCTTGTGGCTCTTGTCTAAATGACATCGATTCTCCCACTCCAGTAAATAGTTGTCAGGCTCCACCCCATTGTGATATTTCCTGTTCCCTACCTATTTTATGGGGGAGGATACAGTTAATTGACCACAAAGAAGTGGCAGCAGGAATGATGCATCCTGGGACTTATCTAAATGCAAGTGCCTGAATGTGGATAGTGACGTGTCTATAGGCGAAGCATGGGAAGCAGCTGCTTTGGGGCCCGAACTCAGAAGGGGTCTACCCAGGAGGAGGACTAAAAGATTTTATAGTCAGGGCCCCCTGAACAGTATTATGCAATGACATTATCTAACAGAGACATTGTAGGAAATGGACGGAGCGACTGCTGGGCCTCATCTGAGAGAACAATCCTGACTAGCCACAGGAGTGAGGGTTGCATGGGAGGAGGGGGTGGCGAAGAAGTTGCTGTGGGGCCCAGTCATCTCTAGTTACGCCACTGGATGTGGACCATATTTATTCAACAGGGGTTAATAATATCCCCTTCATTTTAATGGGGGAGGGGGTGACAAGGTGCATCGTGTACAGTCACATCTGGTACTCAATATCTCGAGGATTTATTCCTGGTGCAAAAATATTAAAAAATGTATAGAACATGATAAAAGAGTATAATGAGCATACCCATGTATTTTATAGAAAAATTGTGAAGAAACTAGAAACGTTTAACAAAAAAGTCTATAACAGAGGCTTGAACCTTGACAAGTGCATTCCGGTTAGTTATCTAACCAGAATACCGCTTTAAATACGGAGTTTATTTTAGTCATTTAGTCACATATTTTTCAGTACTTTTTGGCCTTATTATGTGCTCAGAAGTTACCTAAATGTCAATAGTGAATTATGAAATTCACTACAGATGAAGCGTTTTCTGCACAATGGTTTTTTACATTGCGTGCATTTTGGGGAGGGGGGGTGAAAAAGCACAGCATACTCTGATGTTCTTCATGTTTTTTTAGATATTATTCCCTTACACATCTCTGTTGAAGCTGAAAAACCTCTTTGCAACATTTTACAGCAGAAATAAATGGAAGTAAAACTCAACCATAGAAACGTACGTGTGAAGGAAGCCTGTGTCCAGTGAAAGATTACTGCATCCATGTATCCCCCCCCCCCCTCCATCCAGAAGATATAAAACATGACAACTAATGGATATGGATGAGAATAATAAAGAAATGACTGAAGTTTAATACAAAGTAATAAGCATCAGAGGCGACCCCTTTGCATTTTGCGTCTTCTAATGTGAGCAATATGAATCGTTAGTTTAGGGTGAAAAAAATAAAAAGGCTGCAGAAATTCTAAATGAGAGACATAAAAAACAGAAGTTTTTACTTTCAGTCCTTAAAATGATTTGTCTTGCAATGTTTACGGGGTACATTGGCCGCCTGTGTAGTCACTTACCTGGGGCTGGAGGTAGTTAATGGAAGACACAGAATTTATACAGGTCTCATTTTATATTAATATTTTCTCATATGTTTTCCAGATTGTCCACAGCATTCTCCCTCCTTTTTTACTCATGTTCATTTGCTGTCATTATTTGATACGTTGTACCTGAGTTTTCTGCTCCCCAGATTATATGTATGGATGTCCTTTAGTAATACTATTATTATATTCTGGTTATTATAGTGCTCCCTGGGCTGGGAGTGATTCACTGCACAGGATGGTTTTTAGTTATACTGACCTCCGTCTAGAATCAACTCATCAGAAGCATTCGTCACATAACACTGAGTGATACAACAATAACCCGACACTTATGGTAAAGCTTTGGAATAATGTACAGGACACGGCCAACAATCCGCTCCGTGTGTAACTTGTAATTTAGGTTACGCTACATTTTAAAGTGGAAAAAAAAAAGTCAGAGGATGGAAAAGAACAGAACGATGCAGATGTTCTAGTGAATAAATAACAGACGGATTGTGCGTGGGATTCTCTTTGGTGAAGTGATGTTCATCCCGGGATTCTGTGCCAGGAAACATTCTCCACAAGTGAAATCTTGTTATTATAGACGAAATTAAAGGTTGCACTTAGTCAAAGGTTTTTAGGATTTTGCACTGAGTCAGACATTCTTCTCCTCAAGTGAGACGAGACCTGCGCTGGTTTCCAGGCTTCGCCCAACAAAGTAGAATCTCAGATATTGCCACACCGGTCATTTTTAACATCACTAAGAGAATTATTACCCAAAAAGAATTGTCTGTACCCTGGCAGGGAATTACGATTGAAGTGAATATGTATTTAGAGAATGCAACTATAGAAAATATAACTGAAGTGAATATATCTCTAGATAATACAACCATAGAAAATACAACTGAAGTGAATATGACTGTAGAGAATACAGTTGTGGAAAATACGAATGAAGTTAATATGTCTGTAGAGAATACAACCATAGAAAATACAACTGAAGTGAATATGACTGTAGAGAATACAGTTGTGGAAAATACGAATGAAGTTAATATGTCTGTAGAGAATACAACCATAGAAAATACAACTGAAGTGAATATGACTGTAGAGAATATAGTCGTGGAAAATACAACTGAAGTTAATATGTCTGTAGAGAATATAACTACAGAAAATACAACTAAAGAAAATATGTCTGTAGAGAATACAACTGTAGAATATACAATGGAAGTGAATGTGACTGTAGAGAATACAGTCGTAGAAAATACAAATGAAGGGAATATGTCTCTAGAGAATACAACCACAGAAAATACAACTGAAGTGAATATGACTGTAGAGAATACAGTCGGAGAAAATACAACTGAAGAGAATATGTCTGTAGATAATACAACCACAGAAAATACAACTGAAGTGAATATGACTGTAGAGAATACAGTCATAGAAAATACGAATGAATGGAATATGTCTCTAGAGAATACACCTACAGAAAATACAACTGAAGTGAATATGACTGTAGAGAATACAGTCGTAGAAAATACGAATGAAGGGAATATGTCTCTAGAGAATACAACCACAGAAAATACAACTGAAGTGAATATGACTGTAGAGAATACAGTCGTAGAAAATACAAATGAAGGGAATATGTCTCTAGAGAATACAACCACAGAAAATACAACTGAAGTGAATATGACTGTAGAGAATACAGTCAGAGAAAATACAACTGAAGAGAATATGTCTGTAGATAACACAACCACAGAAAATACAACTGAAGTGAATATGACTGTAGAGAATACAGTCATAGAAAATACGAATGAATGGAATATGTCTCTAGAGAATACACCCACAGAAAATACAACTGAAGTGAATATGACTAGAGAATACAGTCATAGAAAATACGAATGAAGGGAATATGTCTCAAGAGAATACAACCACAGAAAATACAACTGAAGTGAATATGACTGTAGAGAATGCAATCATAGAAAATACAACTGAAGTGAATATGTCTCAAAAGAATACAACCATAGAAAATACAACTGAAGGGAATACGTCTGTAGAGAATACAATCTTGGAAAATACAACTGAAGTGAATATATCTCTAGATAATACAACCATAGATAATACAACTGAAGTGAATATGACTGTAGAGAATACAGTCGTAGAAAATACAAATTAAGGGAATATGTCTGTAGAGGCTACAACCGCAGAAAATACTACTGAAGTGAATATGACTGTAGAGAATACAATCATAAAAAATATGAATGAAGTGAAAATTTGTCTGTAGAAAATACAACCATAGAAAATACGACTGTAGAGAATACAACCATAGAAAATACAAATGAAGTGAATATGTCTGTAGAAAATACAACCATAGAAAATACGACTGTAGAGAATACAACTATAGAAATATAACTGATGAGAATATGTCTGGAGAGAATACAACCGTAGAAAATACAACTTAAGAGAATATGTCTGTAGAGAATACAACCACAGAAAATACAATGGAAGTAAATGTGACTGTAGAAAATACAGTCGTAGAAAATACAAATGAAGAGAATATGTCTCTAGAGAATACAACCACAGAAAATACAACTAAAGTGAATATGACTGTAGAGAATACAGTCGGAGAAAATATGAATGAAGGGAATGTGTCTCTAGAGAATACAACCACAGAAAATACAACTGAAGTGAATATGACTGTAGAGAATACAATCATAGAAAATACAACTGAAGTGAATATGTCTCAAAAGAATACAACCATAGAAAGTACAACTGAAGTGAATATGTCTGTAGAGAATACAATCATAGATAATAAAACTGAAGTGAATATGACTGTAGAGAATACAGTCGTAGAAAATACAAATTAAGGGAATACGTCTGTAGAGGGTACAACCGCAGAAAATACAACTGAAGTGAATATGACTGTAGCGAATACAATCATAAAAAATATGAATGAAGTGAATATGTCTGTAGAGAATACAACCATAGAAAATATGACTGTAGAGAATACAACCATAGAAAATACTAATGAAGTGAATATGTCTGTAGAAAATACAACCATAGAAAATACGACTGTAGAGAATACAACCATAGAAAATATGACCGAAGTGAATACATCTGTAGAGAATACAACTAAAGTGAATATTTCTGTAGAGTATACAACTATAGAAATACAACTGATGAGAATATGTCTGGAGAGTATACAACAGTAGAAAATACAAATGAAGTAAATATGTCTGTAGAGAATACAACCGTAGAAAATACAAATGAAGTAAATACGTCTGTAAAGAATACAGCCGCAGAAAATATAAATGAAGCGAATATGTCTGTAGAGAATACAACCACAGAAAATACAAATGAAGTAAATACATCTGTAGAGAATACAATTGTAAAAAATATAACTAAACTGAACATGTCTGTAGATAATACAACTGTAGAAAATATGACTAAAGTAAATACGTCCGTAGAGAATACAACCGCAGAAAATACAAATAAAGGGAGTACATCTGTAGAGAATACAACCGTAAAAAATACAACCTAAGAGAATATGTACAGAATACAACCATAGAAAGTATGACTGAAGAGAATATGTCTGTAGAGAATACAACCTTAGAAACATAGTACTGAAAAAATATAACTATAGAAAATATGTTTCTGAATATAATGATACAAATATTTGATTTTTGGGAGTACGGCTGTAGACAAAACAGCTGTAAAAATACAACTGTAGAGAATACAACTGTAATACAATTGAAAATATTCTTATACAACCATAGAAAGTACAACTGTAGAGAATACAGTATGACCAAAGCAAATATAACTGTAGGCAATACAACTTAAAAAAATACAACTGTAGAAAATATAAATATGGATGTAAAAAATATGCTACTGTAACAAAATAGAGTTGGTGAAAATCCAACAGTTCAAAATATGAAACAAGGTATCTTGCTGTTTTCCGAGTATTGCCTAGTGTTCCAAAATACAATCTGAGATATCCTCACACCAGTCATTTCCAACAATGTTAACAGGATTATAAAAATTAAAAAAAAAGGTAATTGGTACGAAAAAAAATCACTGCACAAAATGTGACATTTCAAAAATGAAGAGAATATGACTATAGAAAGTACGGCTGGTTGGAATACAAAGAAAATATAACTGTAGAATAATGTCTGTAGAAAATACAACTGCAAAGAAGGATACGATAGAAAATACAACTGTAAAAAAAGCAATGTAGAAAATACAACTCTATAGAATGAAGAAGGACCTATATTGAGAATGGTCTGAAATGCGTAACACAAGCGCATCTGTGTACTGCAAATTTTTTAAACCGCTTGAGTAAAGTTTTGTACCTTGAACATTGGAGCTGGACTTGCAAAGTTTTTTTATGTTCCATTTATAGTGCAATCCAGACGCTATGTCTGGGCTCATGGCAAGGAGACACAGGTGAGAGCTGTCTTCTTCTGTTTTTGTAACTCTATAGAATGCTACCAAAGAAAATGCAACTGCAGAAACAATGACTGAATAAAATCTAATAGTAAAGAATCTGGCTGTAGAAAACACAATTCTAGGAAATACGACTGTAGAGAATATTACAGTGGAACATACATGTATGACTGCAGAAAATACGAGGAAAGAAAATAAAACTGCAAAAATACAACTGTAGAAAATACGATTGTAGAAAATACGACAGTACCCAGCATAAACAGAATACAATGGTAGAAAATATGACCTTAGGAAATAAACTTGTAGAGAATACAACTGTAAAAAGTACAACCACAGAAAATATCACTATACAGAGTATGTCTGTAGAAAATGCAAAAGTAGAGAATAAAACTTGAGAGTATACAAAGGAAATATAACCATAGAAAATCTGACTGTAGATCATACAAAAGAATAATATTAGAGAAAGCCAGAACCAGGAGCGGCTCCAAATTACAGAATAGGTACAAATCTCTCCATTATATATTTTCACTGTAGGTTCCACTCCTGATACAAAATACCGATCAAAATCTGCAAGTGTGAATGAGGCCGTACTGCCCATAATGGGGCTAAACCCTCAGAATTGCACAAGATTCAGGGAAGGATCAGTGACATTGGATTGTAGAATTTGTTCTTTTGCTCTTTTTGTTTTGAGATTTTCTTTTACGTGTGAGATATATTTCAACAACTAAATACCCATAAACAAATCGGAAAAAAAGAAAGAAGCACTTACTGCACTTACTGGTTCAGAGGGTAGTTTTTTTTTTCAGATTGTACATTTGCTCCAGTCATACATTGAAGCCAGAGGTGAACCCACCCTCATGTAATGCAATTATATCTTCGGCCTCCAAATGAAGAGTTTCATGTCGATATTTTCCTAACTGCCTTTATAAAAACACTTTACATAAATCTGAGCTGTAGAAATCCTTCAAGAGAAAAAGACGCTACAGGCCGCACCTGGAGACACACAATAAAAATACAAGAGACCTACAGGTCTGTACTGCCAGCTACCACAGACACAGATCGCAGCTGCATATTTATATAATTATTATGATGTATTTGTTATTAATTATTATTTTTATTATTGTTACTGTGATTATTATATATTTATTATTAGTAGCATTTTTTAAAATCAAAATGTTAATTGTGAAATATGAGAAATAACATGGTTGATATTGATAGTATTTATAATGTAATAATGGAAAATATAATAATTATTATTATATATTTTTGTCTGTTTTTACCAGTTTTTTTTTTTCTTTTGCAGGCAGACCATGACAAATAATGATATTGAGAGAACGTATTTGAATTAAATGGTGCCAGTGTTTTTCCTCTGAGCCGTTTTTGGTACTGTAGGGTGCTGTGGCACTTGTGTCTTTGTGTTTCACTGCACTCCATGGACACTCATGGATATTGTGAACCTCAGGTCTACGGAACGTGGCTGTGATAGCTACGGCTTAGCAATAATGGGAGAGATCATTGTCCAGCCCCACCCCTGAGGTTCTTAGATCACAGATGTTGTAGTGGATTGCGCAGTGATGTCAATCAAAGCTACTGCTCACACACAACAGTCAGCAGAATATGCTAGCCGTAGAGAGCGGCTCTATCTGACCGCGTCCCGGACACACCGCAGATCTGCATGTGATACAATGTTGGCCTCATACCCCAAAAGTAATGGAGCTGCGGATCAAGCTCATTCTGTATGGGACTGGTAAATAGCAGAATACAGCGCTCACTTGCCATGTCTCCAGAAACTCCATTCATTTTAGGGTACTAGGCCTCCATTCTCTTGATTTTGGGGGGTCCCATCTATTGGACCCTCGCCAATCTGAGTGTTAACCAGTACTGTTTCATTACAGATCATCTTCTGCCTGCAGCTAACAGATTCCGACATTTTCAGATGTATGACGCAATGGCGGTCAGTGGCGGTCACCACATTTATAAAGAATCTGACTGCATTTCCCTAATATTTCCCTACTATAAGACTTTTTCGCATATCTATATAGTCACCGCCGTATACTGTTCACAGCTCTTCTGCCCATCCATCCTTTGTGAAATCTGCGGAAAACACGTTGAAACTGTTGCTGCTATTATTGTAAGTAATATGTGAGAAAAGCTCAAAGGCCATAAGAAATAATGGGGCAGGAGGCGGCGACTTATTGTCTCCCAAGAGCTGACAATCAGAAATTCTCTCCTCTTGTAAATCCCAAACTGTTTAAACAGGGAGAGGAGCGCAGATCTGCACATCCCGTGCTGTGAAGCCAAAACCCATATTTAATAATAAAAATAACTTCTAGACAGAAAACATGTTTTCAGTCTGGCACTTCCACTGCAGCGCGCCCAATAATAATAATCACGAGCATCAGCGACACAGAGAACAGGATAATGACTGCGCTGCGCTCCCTCCGCCGCCGATCCATCATAACATGTCACTGTATTTACAGATTGCAGCAGTGGAAGATGCAGAATCAGAGAAATATTTAATATGGAAGAGGCAAAACAACACAACTGCTCCGATACATCAGGACAAGACATCCCCGGAGGATTACACGATCGGCTCTGCACAGCCCCAGTTATCGGGGAGCCTGTGACCCCCAAACTCAGAAGCTGCTAACAGTCACACATATTAAACATTAGTCAGCCTCTCCTCGGCCTAAAATGGCTGATAACAGGAAGCAATAGACTGTATTCTCCTGTCCTACAGTCATCCTCTCCCCTGAAATGGCTGATAACAGGGTGCAATAGACTGTATTCTCCTGTCCTACAGTCATCCTCTCCCCTGAAATGGCTGATAACAGGGGGCAATAAACTGTATTCTCCTGTCCTACAGTCATCCTCTCCCCTGAAATGGCTGATAACAGGGGGCAATAGACTGTATTCTCCTGTCCTACAGTCATCCTCTCCCCTGAAATGGCTGATAACAGGGAGCAATAGACTGTATTCCCCTGTCCTACAGTCATCCTCTCCCCTGAAATGGCTGATAACAGGGGGCAATAGACTGTATTCTCCTGTCCTACAGTCATCCTCTCCCCTGAAATGGCTGATAACAGGGGGCAATAGACTGTATTCTCCTGTCCTACAGTCATCCTCTCCCCTGAAATGGCTGATAACAGGGGGCAATAGACTGTATTCTCCTGTCCTACAGTCATCCTCTCCCCTGAAATGGCTGATAACAGGGGGCAATAGACTGTATTCTCCTGTCCTACAGTCATCCTCTCCCCTGAAATGGCTGATAACAGGGGGCAATAGACTGTATTCTCCTGTCCTACAGTCATCCTCTCCCCTGAAATGGCTGATAACAGGGGGCAATAGACTGTATTCTCCTGTCCTACAGTCATCCTCCCCCTGAAATGGCTGATAACAGGGAGCAATAGACTGTATTCTCCTGTCCTACAGTCATCCTCTCCCCTGAAATGGCTGATAACAGGGGGCAATAGACTGTATTCTCCTGTCCTACAGTCATCCTCTCCCCTGAAATGGCTGATAACAGGGGGCAATAGACTGTATTCTCCTGTCCTACAGTCATCCTCTCCCCTGAAATGGCTGATAACAGGGAGCAATAGACTGTATTCTCCTGTCCTACAGTCATCCTCTCCCCTGAAATGGCTGATAACAGGGGCAATAGACTGTATTCTCCTGTCCTACAGTCATCCTCTCCCCTGAAATGGCTGATAACAGGGGGCAATAGACTGTATTCTCCTGTCCTACAGTCATCCTCTCCCCTGAAATGGCTGATAACAGGGGGCAATAGACTGTATTCTCCTGTCCTACAGTCATCCTCTCCCCTGAAATGGCTGATAACAGGGGGCAATAGACTGTATTCTCCTGTCCTACAGTCATCCTCTCCCCTGAAATGGCTGATAACAGGGAGCAATAGACTGTATTCTCCTGTCCTACAGTCATCCTCTCCCCTGAAATGGCTGATAACAGGGAGCAATAGACTGTATTCTCCTGTCCTACAGTCATCCTCTCCCCTGAAATGGCTGATAACAGGGAGCAATAGACTGTATTCTCCTGTCCTACAGTCATCCTCTCCCCTGAAATGGCTGATAACAGGGGGCAATAGACTGTATTCTCCTGTCCTACAGTCATCCTCTCCCCTGAAATGGCTGATAACAGGGGGCAATAGACTGTATTCTCCTGTCCTACAGTCATCCTCTCCCCTGAAATGGCTGATAACAGGGGGCAATAGACTGTATTCTCCTGTCCTACAGTCATCCTCTCCCCTGAAATGGCTGATAACAGGGGGCAATAGACTGTATTCTCCTGTCCTACAGTCATCCTCTCCCCTGAAATGGCTGATAACAGGGGGCAATAGACTGTATTCTCCTGTCCTACAGTCATCCTCTCCCCTGAAATGGCTGATAACAGGGGCAATAGACTGTATTCTCCTGTCCTACAGTCATCCTCTCCCCTGAAATGGCTGATAACAGGGGGCAATAGACTGTATTCTCCTGTCCTACAGTCATCCTCTCCCCTGAAATGGCTGATAACAGGGGCAATAGACTGTATTCTCCTGTCCTACAGTCATCCTCTCCCCTGAAATGGCTGATAACAGGGGGCAATAGACTGTATTCTCCTGTCCTACAGTCATCCTCTCCCCTGAAATGGCTGATAACAGGGGGCAATAGACTGTATTCTCCTGTCCTACAGTCATCCTCTCCCCTGAAATGGCTGATAACAGGGGGCAATAGACTGTATTCTCCTGTCCTACAGTCATCCTCTCCCCTGAAATGGCTGATAACAGGGGGCAATAGACTGTATTCTCCTGTCCTACAGTCATCCTCTCCCCTGAAATGGCTGATAACAGGGGGCAATAGACTGTATTCTCCTGTCCTACAGTCATCCTCTCCCCTGAAATGGCTGATAACAGGGGGCAATAGACTGTATTCTCCTGTCCTACAGTCATCCTCTCCCCTGACATGGCTGATAACAGGGGGCAATAGACTGTATTCTCCTGTCCTACAGTCATCCTCTCCCCTGAAATGGCTGATAACAGGGGGCAATAGACTGTATTCTCCTGTCCTACAGTCATCCTCTCCCCTGACATGGCTGATAACAGGGGGCAATAGACTGTATTCTCCTGTCCTACAGTCATCCTCTCCCCTGAAATGGCTGATAACAGGGGGCAATAGACTGTATTCTCCTGTCCTACAGTCATCCTCTCCCCTGAAATGGCTGATAACAGGGGGCAATAGACTGTATTCTCCTGTCCTACAGTCATCCTCTCCCCTGAAATGGCTGATAACAGGGGGCAATAGACTGTATTCTCCTGTCCTACAGTCATCCTCTCCCCTGAAATGGCTGATAACAGGGGGCAATAGACTGTATCTCCTGTCCTACAGTCATCCTCTCCCCTGAAATGGCTGATAACAGGGGGCAATAGACTGTATTCTCCTGTCCTACAGTCATCCTGTCCCCTGAAATGGCTGATAACAGGGAGCAATAGACTGTATTCTCCTGTCCTACAGTCATCCTCTCCCCTGAAATGGCTGATAACAGGGGGCAATAGACTGTATTCTCCTGTCCTACAGTCATCCTCTCCCCTGAAATGGCTGATAACAGGGGGCAATAGACTGTATTCTCCTGTCCTACAGTCATCCTCCTCCCCTGAAATGGCTGATAACAGGGGGCAATAGACTGTATTCTCCTGTCCTACAGTCATCCTCTCCCCTGAAATGGCTGATAACAGGGGGCAATAGACTGTATTCTCCTGTCCTAGCAGTCATCCTCTCCCTGAAATGGCTAAGACTGTATTCTCCTGCCTACAGTCATCCTCTCCCCTGAAATGGCTGATAACAGGGGGCAATAGACTGTATTCTCCTGTCCTACAGTCATCCTCTCCCCTGAAATGGCTGATAACAGGGGGCAATAGACTGTATTCTCCTGTCCTACAGTCATCCTCTCCCTGAAATGGCTGATAACAGGGGGCAATAGACTGTATTCTCCTGTCCTACAGTCATCCTCTCCCCTGAAATGGCTGATAACAGGGAGGCAATAGACTGTATTCTCCTGTCCTACAGTCATCCTCTCCCCTGAAATGGCTGATAACAGGGAGCAATAGACTGTATTCTCCTGTCCTACAGTCATCCTCTCCCCTGAAATGGCTGATAACAGGGGAGCAATAGACTGTATTCTCCTGTCCTACAGTCATCCTCTCCCTGAAATGGCTGATAACAGGGAAGCAATAGACTGTATTCTCCTGTCCTACAGTCATCCTCTCCCCTGAAATGGCTGATAACAGGGAGCAATAGACTGTATTCTCCTGTCCTACAGTCATCCTCTCCCCTGAAATGGCTGATAACAGGGAGCAATAGACTGTATTCTCCTGTCCTACAGTCATCCTCTCCCCTGAAATGGCTGATAACAGGGAGCAATAGACTGTATTCTCTGTCCTACAGTCATCTCTCCCCTGAAATGGCTGATAACAGGGGCAATAGACTGTATTCTCCTGTCCTACAGTCATCCTCTCCCCTGAAATGGCTGATAACAGGGGGCAATAGACTGTATTCTCCTGTCCTACAGTCATCCTCTCCCCTGAAATGGCTGATAACAGGGGGCAATAGACTGTATTCTCCTGTCCTACAGTCATCCTCTCCCCTGAAATGGCTGATAACAGGGGGCAATAGACTGTATTCTCCTGTCCTACAGTCATCCTCTCCCCTGAAATGGCTGATAACAGGGGGCAATAGACTGTATTCTCCTGTCCTACAGTCATCCTCCCCCCTGAAATGGCTGATAACAGGGGGCAATAGACTGTATTCTCCTGTCCTACAGTCATCCTCTCCCCTGAAATGGCTGATAACAGGGAGCAATAGACTGTATTCTCCTGTCCTACAGTCATCCTCTCCCCTGAAATGGCTGATAACAGGGGGCAATAGACTGTATTCTCCTGTCCTACAGTCATCCTCTCCCCTGAAATGGCTGATAACAGGGGGCAATAGACTGTATTCTCCTGTCCTACAGTCATCCTCTCCCCTGAAATGGCTGATAACAGGGGCAATAGACTGTATTCTCCTGTCCTACAGTCATCCTCTCCCCTGAAATGGCTGATAACAGGGGGCAATAGACTGTATTCTCCTGTCCTACAGTCATCCTCTCCCCTGAAATGGCTGATAACAGGGGGCAATAGACTGTATTCTCCTGTCCTACAGTCATCCTCTCCCCTGAAATGGCTGATAACAGGGGGCAATAGACTGTATTCTCCTGTCCTACAGTCATCCTCTCCCCTGAAATGGCTGATAACAGGGGGCAATAGACTGTATTCTCCTGTCCTACAGTCATCCTCTCCCCTGAAATGGCTGATAACAGGGAGCAATAGACTGTATTCTCCTGTCCTACAGTCATCCTCTCCCCTGAAATGGCTGATAACAGGGGGCAATAGACTGTATTCTCCTGTCCTACAGTCATCCTCTCCCCTGAAATGGCTGATAACAGGGGGCAATAGACTGTATTCTCCTGTCCTACAGTCATCCTCTCCCCTGACATGGCTGATAACAGGGGGCAATAGACTGTATTCTCCTGTCCTACAGTCATCCTCTCCCCTGAAATGGCTGATAACAGGGGGCAATAGACTGTATTCTCCTGTCCTACAGTCATCCTCTCCCCTGACATGGCTGATAACAGGGGGCAATAGACTGTATTCTCCTGTCCTACAGTCATCCTCTCCCCTGAAATGGCTGATAACAGGGGGCAATAGACTGTATTCTCCTGTCCTACAGTCATCCTCCCCCTGACATGGCTGATAACAGGGGGCAATAGACTGTATTCTCCTGTCCTACAGTCATCCTCTCCCCTGAAATGGCTGATAACAGGGAGCAATAGACTGTATTCTCCTGTCCTACAGTCATCCTCTCCCCTGACATGGCTGATAACAGGGGGCAATAGACTGTATTCTCCTGTCCTACAGTCATCCTCCCCCCTGAAATGGCTGATAACAGGGGGCAATAGACTGTATTCTCCTGTCCTACAGTCATCCTCTCCCCTGAAATGGCTGATAACAGGAGGCAATAGACTGTATTCTCCTGTCCTACAGTCATCCTCGCCCCTGAAATGGCTGATAACTGGGGGCAATAGATTGTATTATTTGTGTCATTTTTCCATTCTTGAAGAACAGAAGAATAAAATGATTTTTGGCAGCAGATTTGTAATTTGGTGGAGGTTTTAGAGGAGTTTCTACAGGAGTATTAGTAGAGTATTTTGTTGCGATTTCTCTGCTTTCCCATTGACTTCTATGAAATCCACAATCAAATCTGCTTCTACTGAGGAACCTGCCACTTCCCAGGTGTCCCACAAATCAGCTGCTGAAAACACCTTGAGCGTTTTTACACTGAACACAGGGTACTCTTGGTGGAGTTTTAGGGCTCGTTCACACGACTGTATGGCTTTTTCAGTGTTTTGCAGACCATTTTTAACGGATCCGTTTTTCCGTGTTTTGTTCCAGTAGTGTTTCCGGTTACGTTCCGTTTTTCCGTATGGCATATACAGTATACAGTAATTACATAGTAAGGATTGGGCTGGGCATAACATTTTTTTGCAGAACCATTCAACTGAATGGTTCCGTATACAGACCGCAAAAAACGTTCATGTGAATGAGCCCTTAAATGTAGATCTTTCTGCTGCCAAATTAGTGGCAGATTGTAGCTGTGTGAACCTACCCTGAATCTGTCTTCCAAGCCAAGGAGTGCGGCTGCCTTTACACGTACGTTTTTAGTGATGTTTTTCTGCAGTTTTGTGTTTTTAGTGGCATTTTTTGCACCCGTGTTTTAATATATATTTTTTTTGTGTGTGTTTTAATTTTGCCGCTGGACCCCGGCTCCAGATGAAGGTATTCAGGAAATATAAAGCACCGGACAAAAGTGGTGTTTTTGCAGTTTTTATTTTTTAGTGTGTTTCTGGCTTCTTTTCAGTGATGCAGCTTGCTGGAGCTCTTGACACTTTGTAAGGCATTTTGCCAACACTTTGAAGAAAACACTAGTGGTAAAACACACAGGGGGTCATTTACAATTTTTGGACCCTGTTTTGCTACTTTCTAAACGCATGTGCAACATTTTTACATCATCCCCACCAATGGGGAGCGGCAGGGGCGTGACGTGGGCGCGCCAGACTAGGTGCACAGACTGCCGGAGGATGCCACATCATAAATTAGGTGCATCCTCTGGCAGCACAGGGGCTATCAAAGACCAGCGTAAAATACTGATCTTTGATAAATGACCCCCACTGTGTGTAAGGAGCCTGACAGCCGGGTGACATCCTCTGTATATACTGTTCTGAAATAACCACACGAGGGGAAACAATGTATCAGCGCTCAGATAAACAGTCGTGTACAGACCGATACAATCAGACACATAGTTTGGTGTCAGAGCCTGGAGATACAGGTCCGCCATACCTGTCACATGACCAGAGATCTCTGTGCAGGAGCCACGGAACGGGGTCACAGCGGGAGGCACAAGAAACCCAGCAGTGATCCGGGAAGAATGAAGGCTGAAACTTTATTAGGATCTGTTCATATTGATGATGGTCGCCTCTTGTGTATGATGATGATGACTCCATGATGGCTGCCTCTTGCGTACTGTATGAAGATGATGATAACTCTATGATGGCCTCTTGTGTAATGTATGATGATGATGACTTCATGATGGCCACCTCTTGTGTAGTGTATGATGATAACTCCATGATGGCTGTCTCTTGCGTACTGTATGAAGATGATGATAACTCTATGATGGCCTCTTGTGTAGTGTATGATGATGACTTCATGATGGCCGCCTCTTGTGTACAGTATGTTGATGACTCTATCATGGCCACCTCATGTCTATGATTATGATGACTCCATGATGGCCACCTGTTGGGTACATTATGATGATGATGACTTCATGATGGCCTCTTGTGTACAGTATGTTGGTTATGACTCTATCATGGCCGCCTCATATGTATGATTATGATGACTTCATGATGGCCGCCTCTTGTGCAGTTTATGATGGTGACGACTCCATTATGGGCTGCATAAGGGATCCGTCCTTTGTGTATGATGATGATGAATTCACGATGGCCGCCTCTTTTGTATGATGATGATGACGCCATGATAGCCATCTCTTGTGTAGTATATGATTATGATGACTCCATGATGGCCGCCTGTTGTGTACAGTATGATGATGATGACTTCATGGTGGCCGCTTTTTGGGTATGATGGTGATGACTCAATGATAACCGCCTCTTGTGTATGATAATGATGACTCCATGATAGCTGCTTCTTGTCTATGATGATGATGACTCTTTGATGCCCACCTCTTATTTATAATGATGATGATGACTTCATGATGGCCACCTCTTGTGTATGATGATGACTCCATGATGGTCACCTCTTGTTTATAATGATGATAATGACTCTATTATGGCCAACTGTTGTATACAGTATGATGATGATGACTTAATTGTGGTCGCTTCTTTGGTATGATGATGATGACTCTATGATGGCCACCTCGTGTAATGTATAATGATGATGACTCCATGATGGCCACCTCTTGTGTAATGTATGATGATGATGACTCCATGATGGCCGCCTCTTGTGTATAGTATGATAATTAATTCATGATGGCCACCTCTTGTGTATGATGATGATGACTCCATGATGGCCACCTCTTGTGTATGATGACGATTACTTCATGATAGCCGCCTCTTTTGTAAAGTATGATGATGATGACTTCATGATGGCCACTTATTGTATATGATGATGATGACTCCATGATGGCCGCCTCTTCTGTACAGTATGATGACTTCATGATGGCCACCTCTTGTCTGATGATGACTCCATGATAGCTGCCTCTTGTGTAAAGTATGATGACTTCATGATGGTCGCCTATTGTGTATGATTATGATGACTCCATGATGGCCGTCTCTTATGCTCATCCCTAATGATGACTTCATGATGGCCGCCTCTTGTGTATGATGATGACTCTATAATGGCTGCCTCTTGTGCATGATGATTCCATGATGATCGCCTCTTGTTTACAGCATGTTGATAATGACTTCAAGATGGCTGCTTCTTGTGTATGCAGCAAGAAAATGTAGACTAGAACCTTCAGGATCACAGGTCCATGAAGCAAACATAATTACAAAAACCAAGATGGCTGCACACCATTATACATACAAACCATAGAGATAAGAAATGGGGGTCATTCTAAATAAAAGTGGTACAATACCGACTATAAATGAGTTAATGGAAGCTCTTAGTGCACATATTTGCTCAAACATGTGTCAGGCCCATCTACCAGGCGTCAAGGTGGCTTCCGCAGATGGGTCCCTAACACTAATATACCACCTCTCTTTGGACTTAACTTAAGCCTACAACATTCAGGGCAGTGTAGAGAGCAGCTACATATGGACTCTGCTCAGTTTATTTGCTTCTTGTGTATGATGACGAAGACTCCATGATGGCCACCTCTTGTGTCTGATGATGATAATTCCATGATGGCAGCCTCTTGTGTCTGATGATAATGACAACTCTATGATGACCACCTCTTGTGTATGGTGTATGATGATGATGATGATTCCATGATGGTCGCCTCTTGTGCACAGTATATGATAATGACTTCTTGATGGCCACCTCTTATGTATGATGATGATTCTATAATGGCCACCTCTTGTGGATGATGATGATGGTCGCCTCTTGTGTATGATGATGATGACTCCATGTTGGCCACCTCTTGTGTATGATGATGATGACTCCAGGTTGGCCACCTCTTGTGTATGATGATGATGATGATGACTCCATGTTGGCCACCTCTTGTGTACAGAATGATGATGACTAGAAATAAACTAATTTCATATTTTGAAATTCGTTTGCTCTTCGTTTGGTGGTAAAAGGTGAATGGATTCCGTTACCACCATCACAACACAATTCTATGATAGAATGTATAACGGAGCGCCTTTAGAGACATTCCGTTATTCATTCCGTCATAATAGAAGTCTATGGGCTGCATAAAGGATCCGTCCCGTTTCCGTTATGTCATCTAAAGGCATTCCGTTATACATGCCATCATAGAATTGCGTTATGGTCCGTGGTTACGGAATCCATAACGCAATTCTGCTTTTACCACCAAACTAATTTCATAACATGAAATTCGCTCATCCCTAATGATGACTTCATGATGGCCGCCTCTTGTGCATGATGATGATTTCATGATGATCGCCTGTTTACAGCATGTTGATATTGACTCCACGATAGCCGCCTCTTGTGTAGTGTATGATGACGATTACTGCCTCTTGTGTATGATGATGACTATGATGGCCACCTCTTGTGTATGATGATGATGATGACTATGATGGCCGCCTCTTGTGTATGATGATGACTATGATGGCCACCTCTTGTGTATGTTGATGACTATGATGGCCACCTCTTGTGTATGATGATGTCCACCTCTTGTGTATGATTATGTCTATGATGGTCGCCTCTTGTGTATGATGATGACTATGATGGCCACCTCTTGTGTATGTTGATGACTATGATGGCCACCTCTTGTGTATGATGATGTCCACCTCTTGTGTATGATTATGTCTATGATGGCCACCTCTTCTGTATGATGAGGATGACTATGATGGCCGCCTCTTGTGTATGATGATCATGACTGTGATGGCCACCTCTTGTGTATGATGATGACTATGATGGCCGCCTCTTGTGTATGATGAGGATGACTATGATGGCCACCTCTTGTGTATGTTGATGACTATGATGGCCACCTCTTGTGTATGATGATGTCCACCTCTTGTGGATGATGATGATGGTCCCTTTGTGACAGGCTCACTGTAAGACACAGCACACTTGCCATGTATGTGGAGGACGCCTCTTAGCGTGTTCAGGCCGTGATTTAGCGCCGTCCATTAAGGCTGTTCCCTTGCTCTCTGCCTGTCGTCCTGTCAATCAGAATAATAGATTATGGCGCAGCAGATAAGTGCTCAATGTCAGGCGCCGGCTTTACTTTCCGTTCCCAACTATTCAGATTACTAAAAATTCCAGCTATTAGTCTCAGCGGGAAGCTCTGATTGCTGCGCTGCGTGTCGCTGCCGTGGCGTTTATCTACCTATTATGGCATGCCCACATATAATCCCCAGACACCCGTACTTCTCTCACCTTAACATAACTCGCGGAATGTACCCGGCGACATTAACTCAACCAGGCGTCCTGCACGCGGGAGGAGGCGCTGCCCAGGGCTCAGCGCCACTTTCTGAAGGTAAAGTCAATTAGTGGAGTGACCCTCACAGCGTCCCGAATACCGGCAGGTGCCTAGAAAGGGGTGACTGTTACCCGGGGAACACCTATACCTCGTCCAGTGCAGTATTGAAAAGCATGAACACTATACTTACAGCCATCATGCCTCCTGTCATCTCTGTTTCCAAGATCTCTGCTTGCTTTCAAATCAACTGAGACCTTCTTTACTATATCTAGATGTGGATAACCCACCCCAGCCGAGTCCTGCAACGCACATCTCCCTCCTGCCCTGGATGCCGGACTGATACTGTAATAATTCCTCCCAGATACATTGTAACAAACCTCCAGTTAGATTGGATGTGAGTGTTCTCCAGTCTTTGAATGGAAAATAACCCTTTCCCTTCACTGAAAGCAGGCAGAGATTTTGAAATTGAACTATATTACTTGATTTCAATGTATTTTCATCAGACAAGACGACGTAATACTATACGGACCCAACCCATCCTGCTCGCTCATCTAATCGTCGCTTCGCTCTTCTAGCTGTTATTTTACTGCTCCAAATTAATTTTTTTTACAGCTTTTTTTTTTTTCAGGAGTTTACAGCTCCTGTGCAGAGCATTGTGTCACCATGGTTACAGACTGTAAACTCCCTTCTGCCTGACAACCTACAGACCGAAGAGGAGCAGAGTAACATGGGGTTGCCGGATCAGACTACATGTTTTTTGTTTTTTTGTAGTCTGTTACCATGGAGACGCATAGGGGTGTAGACACCACAGGAAACGGGGATGGAGCAGCTCTACAGCCAGGTGCGATGGACGACTCTTTACTGGATCGCACCAAAAGACTAAACTGGGATGCAGAACATTGTCGATATAAATGGTTCCGACAACCAATGAGCCCCTTTCAGACGACACAGGATTTCATGGTGTCAAGCCCCCCCCCCAGAACCTGGGTCCGGAGACCATCTATGTGCATCCTCAAAACCGCCATCTGAAAGGGACTGCTGGGAGATGCTGGTTTTAGGACTGTACGCCCCGGTAAAGTCTGGCGGAATTATGCTGGAGTCGCCGAGGATTTCACCGTTTCCTTTACATTTTTTGTGCATTTCTATGTAAAAACCTCATAAAGCACGACCCTCCCCCGATCTCACTGCCAAGAATCGGAGGAAAGCTTTCTCTAAGTGTCCCATAAAACCATTATGGCCGTCAGCCCATGCTACCTAAATACTGGGGTCCCACAGAAGCCCCCCGCTCCGCTCTTATGTTACCGTCTGTGTGAAATTTACAGTGGTGGTTTCTACGGCGGCATTAACTTTCTATTATCACCGGCTGATGAAGTGCAGCCTTGTCCGCAGAAAATTAACAGGAAAACGGGGGCTAGCAGATGCCATGATTGACGAGCCCGCCGCCGCTGCCAGGTTTCCTGTTCTGCGCTTCACAAAGGTCTTAAATTATTTCCACTTTTCACATTGTTGAAACGCTCCGGTTTGTCATTCTCTGAGCCGCGACATAATTGCATTCTTGGCGCAGCTGACATCACGTCTAACGAGCGCTGGTATTAAGAGCAGATACTCCACCTGAATGGGTCATTGTTTCCGCGCCCTCGGCGGTGCACGCAGCACCTGCTTCTCCTCACTTACCGTGACCATCACATATCACCAGCAGAGGCTCAGGTCACAATCCTCCCCCATGAAGCTCCTTCTTGACTGGATTCAGAAGCGCCGGCGCTAAACCTGCGCAGAATCGGTTTGGTCTTAGAAAACTGACCTAAAACATCCAGAAAACAGCAAAAACTTCTTACATTTTACATTTTGCTGTGAGATCAAATGAATGATTCTGCCTTCGTACCATGGAATATTGTCCTGTCTACTGTGGCATGTGATGTCAGAGCCATGGCCCACACCCCCTAACAATTTGTGACACATTCCTGGATGCAGAATTTTAAGGGCGATCGTTGGTGCCTTCTTCCTCATCCTCTGCTGGTTCCCAGCCTTCAATGTCTCCCTTAGGCGAAGCTCGCTACATACAGAATATACAGCCACCACTAGGGGGAGCTCACTACATACAGGTCATACAGCCATCACTAGAGGGAGCTCACTACAAACAGATTATACAGCCACCACTAGAGGGAGCTCACTACATACAGATTATACAGCCACCACTAGAGGGAGCTCACTACATACAGATTATACAGCCACCACTAGAGGGAGCTCACTACATACAGATTATACAGCCACCACTAGAGGGAGCTCACTACATACAGATTATACAGCCACCACTAGAGGGAGCTCACTACATACAGGTCATACAGCCATCACTAGAGGGAGCTCACTACAGACAGATTATACAGCCACCACTAGAGGGAGCTCACTACATACAGATTATACAGCCACCACTAGAGGGAGCTCACTACATACAGATTATACAGCCACCACTAGAGGGAGCTCACTACATACAGATTATACAGCCACCACTAGAGGGAGCTCACTACATACAGATTTTATTACAAGACCCGGAGGCTCATATTGCTATTCTCCTTCTTTACTCTGACCAATAGCAGCAAAGAACAAATAAAAATATTGACACATGTCATCAGCCCCTCCCCATAGTCTCTCTATAACAGGCCACACCGCCTGCAAATCCTCCTCTTTCTTTGCTGCTGACCGCAGAGATAAGTATTCAAATTTTTATTGCTCTGTCTTTTTGCACATATTAGATATCTTTGTGTAGATATATATTGTTTTCTTTGTTCATCTTTGGTTTTTATCTGCTCCCCCCCTCCCCTCCTTGGGGGGGCTCTTGATTTATATATATATTTTGTGTCACCCCGTTTTGGGGAAGGTTTTTGCTCTCCCTCGTCTGTGGGGGTCATTGGGGGGTTAATTCGGCGCTTCCCCTCTTTTGCCTGTGGGACGTTTCTGTCCCCTGCTGCGCCTGTGCCTCTGTGAGGTTTTTCTCTTCCCTCCCCCCTTCTTTTCCGGCGCCTCGTTCCCGCGCTACTCACCTCGGAGCGGCTTGCTTCCGCTTCCTCTCATTCTTGCAGGAGCGCTCGAGATCTCGCGAGATCTCGGGCGCTTCCGGCTTCCGCAGTGTGACTTGTGCAGATCGGAGCTCCGGCAGCCTCGGTCTGTCTCTGGTGCTTTTTTTCTTTACAGGTTCTCAGCGTTTTTTCCTCCTACTGGCCTGGGGCAAATCCCCTCACCAGTACACTAGCCCCAGCATAGTTGTGCAGGATTTGATCTTATATCAGTCGCAGTTTATAGGATTATATATATATAGTCTGAAATTAAACATGCCTAACACTGCACATAGTGGCCAGGGCCCTGCAGAGGAGGCTGTTCCTCTAGTTGAATTAACCCCTTCGGGGGAGGATGGTCATGCTCTGACCCCTTGTGATGGAGTTTTTGATTTGCAGGCGTCACTGTCTAGCGCCATTGCTGCTGCCATGGGATCTATGACTTCGGTCATTTCCCAATCGATTGCCCAGGCCCTTACTGCCCATCCCGCTACCTCCCAAACCCCGCAGTCCGTCATGGTGTCCTCACCCACCGGGCCAGGGCCATCTGCCTCCAGAAAACGAAATAACGGTGATGATGTTTCCACCAATGTTGGCGCGCTTGGTCCGCGCAAGAGAGCCCGTACGCGTCGGGCAGAACGCACGCGCAACTGGAAAAGTGCTAGAGCACTGCAGGAAATGGATACCGATTCTGAGATCGGATCTGAGGAGGAGGCTTTAGATGACGCCTTTGAGGAGGCAGAGGAGGACCCATCAGGGGTCATGGAAGATAACCCCTTACCAGGGTGTAGCTCCATGGTTTCGGCAGCAGGTGTGTCCTTGACAGACCCATCAGGGGAACCGCTCTTTGACCCGGATTCCCTACACCACCCTCGGTCTGCGGAGTGGTTGCCGTTGGCGCACGTCTCCAAATATTTGGAGGCCCGCGTGCGTTGCCCCCTCTCCAAAGAGGCGCGCAACAAGCTTAGGGCAGAATGCCCCAGACCCATAATCCCGAACAGGGTTTGCGAGACTCCAGTGGTAGACCCCAAAATGACCCAATTCCTCGCCAAATCTGGGTGGAATCCGAGAAAGGGTCTGGAGTCAGCCCTGCGTGCGTGTCAGGACAAGCTCCTGGACATATTTGGCCCACTGGCAAAGATTTTCGACTTGGCCGAGGTTGCCAAGGTCGAGGGTAAGCTGGTAGACCCTCTAGAGCTGCGCGAGTGGGTGCAGCGCGCGATTTGCGTAGCAGGAAACGTTAACACGTCCCTGGCTATTGAACGGCGCAAGGCCATACTTTTCAAGGTTGAGCCTAAACTCTCCAACTTGGCGCTTACCGAAGCCGGTAAGGAGGCTCAGGGCCTGCTGTTTGGCGAGTCCTTTATTAAAGACTTAGGACGGTTCGTCGGTGCGTTTACAGCACTCGATAAGGCCCAAAGTTCTATGAAGCGGGTGTTTCACGGTAGGGTCTCTACCAGGGTCGGCAGTTTCAGGGGCCGTCTGTCCGGCCGTGCCCATTTTCAGTCCCGTGCTACGGGCAGAGGCTCCTTCTCCCAGAGACCTGCGTTCCAGGAGCAGAGGCGAGAGTCATCATCCTTTTTCCCTTCCCGGGGAGGATCCTGGAGGCCTAGAGGATACAGAGGAAACCCTGGTTCCAGACGACCTTACGGTAAGACCGATGCCTCATTTCAATTCTTTGACTGTTTGTGTAGGGGGCAGACTCCGGCTCTTTTCTCGAGCTTGGTCGCGCATCACCTCGGACCAATGGATTCTCTCCACGGTCAGGGGTTTCCGCATAGAGCTGACATCTTCTCATCTGTCCATTCCGCCTCCACACCCGGCAGTGCTGTCGGTAGAGAGCCGCATACTTGTGGACTCAGAGCTATCAGATCTCTTCCGTAAAGGGGCCATAGAGCCGGCTCCGGCATCCGCTGGCGCGGTAATCAGCAACATTTTCTTGGTGGCGAAAAAAGGGGGCCAGTTACGGCCCGTCATCAATTTACGCGCTCTCAACGCGTTCGTCAGGTACCGCCATTTCAAGATGGAGGGCATCCATCTCCTTCGGGACCTACTTCAAGTGGGCGATTGGATGGTCAAGTTGGACCTGAAGGACGCTTATCTTACCGTCCCTGTCGAGGACGCGTCCAGGGACCTTCTATGTTTCCTTTGGAAGGACAGGGTTTGGCGATTTACGTGCCTCCCTTTCGGCCTTTCTTCAGCTCCGTGGTGCTTCACCAAGCTGATGCGCCCTGCTATGGCCTGGCTGCGCAGTCGGGGAGTTCGCCTCATCGTCTATCTGGACGACATCCTGATCATGGCACAGGATCATGCGGTGTTGCTGACTCATCTTCGCTGGACTATGGATCTCCTGTTGGAGCTGGGTTTCCTTCTCAATCAGGAGAAGTCCTGTCTCATCCCGGCTCGCGAGATGGAGTTCCTGGGGTTTCTGGTGGATTCCACGGCGGGGACTCTCAGCCTACCACCGTCCAAGGTTCGGTCCATTCGGAAGGAATTGTGCAGAGCCAAGTCGTCCTCCCAGATCCCGTTGCGTCAACTGGCCAGGATCATAGGGCTTCTAGCGTCATCTATCCAGGCGGTCTTCCCAGCCCCACTACATTACCGGGCCCTCCAGCGTCTGAAGATTTTCCACCTCCGGAAAGGAGCTTCCTATGCGGATTGGATTTCCCTGGACGAGGAAACCAAGCAGGAGTTGTCCTGGTGGATCCACAATTTACAAGCTTGGAACGGCAAAGCCATTTTCGGTCATCGTCCGGACTTCGTGGTGGATTCGGATGCCAGCCTGTCGGGCTGGGGAGCTCACTGCGAGGGGATCTCGACCGGAGGCGGCTGGTCAGCGGACGAAGCGGGATTCCATATCAATGCGCTGGAACTGTTGGCAGGTTCGTTCGCAATCAGGAGTTTCACGAGAGACACGGCCAAGGCCTGCATTCAACTTCGCATGGACAACGTGTCGGCAGTGCGTTACATCAATGGCATGGGCGGTACACGTTCCACCATCCTATCTCGGTTGGCGAAGGATTTCTGGGACTACTGTCTGGACAAGGAGTTGATTGTCTTGGCGGAATATCTTCCGGGCGTCCAGAACATTCGGGCAGATTGGAGTTCTCGATATCTCTCCGACTCCAGCGATTGGCAGTTAGATCCAGCGGTGTTCCGGTCCTTAACGTCTCTTTGGGGGCATTGCTGTATCGACCTGTTTGCCTCCCGCTTGAACGCGCAGCTGCCACGTTTCTACAGTTGGCGCCCGGACCCAGAGGCCGAAGCTGTGGACGCGTTCCTACAGGATTGGTCGCGGGGTCTGCTCTACGCATTCCCCCCCTTCCAACTGATTCCCAGGACCCTGATTCAAGTGCGCCGTCATTCAGCGGATCTGGTTCTGCTGGTCCCGTTTTGGACTTCCCAGTCGTGGTTTCCTCACCTTCTGGAGATGATGATAGAGACCCCGTACCTGCTCCCGACATCTCAGACTCTCCTCCGAGGTCCGAATCACCAGCTGCATCCTCTTCTCCTGGACGGGTCTCTGCGCCTGTTGGCGTGTCGAATTTCAGGGGACCCTGGGAGGTCCCGGGAGTTTCGGGAACAGCTAGAGTCCTTTTTGGAGAACGCCTGGGCCCCAGGGACCAGAAGATCTTACAGATCTGCCTGGGGATCTTGGGATCGCTGGTGCGTGGCTAGGAACTTGGATCCCGTTTCGGCACCTGTGACGGAGATCTTGCACTTCCTGTCTTCTCTTTTCGACCAGGGCAAGGCCTATCGCACGATCAGCCTTTTCAGGTCGGCCATTTCTGCGTCCCACCAGGGGTTTGATGGTACTCCTGCGGGGCAACATCCTTTGGTATGCCGTCTATTGCGCGGCTCTCGGATGTCCCGGCCTCCTAGACCCAGATTTTCGGCTACTTGGGACGTGTCTTGTGTCCTTTCCTTTCTATCTTCTTGGCCTCAGAATTCGGACCTGTCCTTAAGGCAACTGTCGGCGAAGCTCGTCACTCTTTTCTGTCTAATTTCCTGCAAGCGGGTGTCCGACGTCCGGGCTTTGGATTTTGATGCCCGCTCGTATACTCCGGAGGGGGTCTCCTTTGACATCTCTAGGAGGACCAAGTCTCACATACGCTCAGTCGCTTATCCGGCTTTCCCGGCCTCACCTTCTCTCTGTCCGGTGGAATGTCTCAAGGAGTATGAAGCTCGCACTTCCCTTCATCGTTCACGAGAGTTTCCTCATCTTTTCCTCTCTACCATTCGTCCTTTTGCCCCGGTGACCACTCCCACGCTGGCTAGGTGGATGAAGTGGGTCATGGAATTGGCGGGCGTGGACACTTCCATTTTTTCGGCACATTCCGCTAGGGGGGCATCCGCTACCTCTTTGGCGGTGTCTGGCGCCAGGTTGGAGGACATTTTGAAATTGGCAGACTGGTCCAGAGTGTCCACATTCAGAGAATTTTACTTCCGTCCAGGTCCTCACGTTTTCTCGTCAATCATTGAAAATTTGTCTTAACTTTGAACTCGCAATATGAGCCTCCGGGTCTTGTAATAAAATCAGGTGATTTTCCTATTTCATGACGTAAAGTCATGATTTTATTAAAGACACGGAGGCGAGTATTGCCCACCCTACATTTCCCTCCCTATGTGAGTTTAATATTGGAATGATTTTGATTGTATGTCATTTGCATATTGATATAACTCTGTGAGTTTTTTCCTGAGTAGGTTTGTCGCAACCATTTGTTTGTGCTTACCGTGCACCAATTTGCTTCTATCATGGTTCTGTTTTCGCCTTTTTTCAGGTTGAGATCGGTCAGTTCCGTGATGTCCTTTGTTCTACGTCCTGGTTCGGAGGGTCGGCAGTTCGGTTCCAGCCGGTCATGTGACGTGGACTGCTTCAGGAGGTTCTTCAAGGTTGTTCCTGGTGTTCCTGTTCGCTTCCGGATGGAGGGCGCTTTTGTTCCCAGGCTGTTCCGGTTCCTGGTTGGCGGTTCGGTTGGACTGTTCGGTTTTACAAAGAAAGAGGAGGATTTGCAGGCGGTGTGGCCTGTTATAGAGAGACTATGGGGAGGGGCTGATGACATGTGTCAATATTTTTATTTGTTCTTTGCTGCTATTGGTCAGAGTAAAGAAGGAGAATAGCAATACTCGCCTCCGTGTCTTTAATAAAATCATGACTTTACGTCATGAAATAGGAAAATCACCTGATTATACAGCCACCACTAGAGGGAGCTCACTACATACAGATTATACAGCCACCACTAGAGGGAGCTCACTGCATACAGATTATACAGCCCCCACTAGAGGGAGCTCACTACATACAGATTATACAGCCACCACTAGAGGGAGCTCACTACATACAGATTATACAGCCACCACTAGAGGGAGCTCACTACATACAGATTATACAGCCACCACTAGGAGGAGGCAACTACATACAGATTATACAGCAACCACTAGGGGAAGCTCACTACATACAGATTATACAGTTCTGTAATGCAATCAATCAGAGCTCAGCTTTCCTTTTACCACAGCAGTGTGGCAGGTAGTCCCTCCTGCCGGCGAGGGAGCCCCTCTACTTCCTTCTGCCCGTGAGTGAGCCCCTCTTCTTCCTCCTGCCGGTAAGGGAGCCCCTCTACTTCCTCCTGCCGGTGAGGGAGCCCCTCTACTTCCTCCTGCCGGTGAGGGAGCCCCTCTTCTTCCTCCTGACGTGAGGGAGCCCCTCTACTTCCTCCTGACGGTGAGGGAGCCCCTCTACTTCCTCCTGACGTGAGGGAGCCTCTCTTCTTCCTCCTGCCGGTAAGGGAGCCCCTCTACTTCCTCCTGACGTGAGGGAGCCTCTCTACTTCCTCCTGCCGGTGAGGGAGCCCCTCTTCTTCCTCCTGACGTGAGGGAGCCCCTCTACTTCCTCCTGACGGTGAGGGAGCCCCTCTACTTCCTCCTGACGTGAGGGAGCCTCTCTTCTTCCTCCTGCCGGTAAGGGAGCCCCTCTACTTCCTCCTGACGTGAGGGAGCCCCTCTACTTCCTCCTGACGTGAGGGAGCCCCTCTACTTCCTCCTGACGTGAGGGAGCCTCTCTTTTTCCTCCTGCCGGTGAGGGAGCCCTATTGTGCGACTCAGGGCCCCCGACATTCAGCAGAGGATTATGGGAAGTCTTTTGCGCGTCAGCCGGACCAGACTAGAAATATTACCAATAACGTGTCAAATTTGTGTCTACAGCTCCAGTGCAGGTCTATGCATCTCCATGGTAACTGATGCTGCAGTCACAATCCTATCACCAATCTAGGGATCAGATTGCACCACTGTCTCCATGGAAACGCATGGGCCTGCACAGGAGCCGCAGACACAAAATGTCACTTGCTGTCAGGGAATAGGCACGTTTTACATCTAATTCTCCTCAGAGAGCTGCAGGACTTTTACTCCTCCACACATTTTGTCTTTGCAATGGTTTAATGGGGAAGGGGGGACACTACAAATCCCAGCTACCCCAGCGGTGAAGCTGCAGCGGGGAGACCTGATTGGAGGAGAGCAGTCAGGTGGGTCCCGCAGAAGGGGCGAGGTCGGAATTAGGGGTTTCCCCGGACAACCTGTGAGGAGACCGAGTGACTTGGAGAAGCGGCGAGAGTGTGGCTGGCGGGGCCTGAGGAAGCAGGCGGGCCGGGGCCCCACACAGCAGCAGTCTGCGGTCCTGGGGCCCCACACTTAAGCCTTCTCTAGTACTGGGGCCCCTGAGTTTTCTGTACAGCCAGACCCATGGTGAGTACCCGGCTGACTGTGCAGTATCTGACACCAGGACTTGTAGTACTTCTACTTCAGGTTACCCTGCTGTTCTCCTGCTGTGGGCCCCATTACAGAGCAGCCGCCGTTATCCAGGTGATGTCCATTGCTAAGCCCTGAACCAAGGCAAATATGTGCTGCCATTGTTCACACGTGTGTATGTAAGTACTGTGGGGTCCGGTCTCCTGAGGGGCAGCAGACTGCTGTGGGGTCCGGTCTCCTGAGGGGCGGCAGACTGCTGTGGGGTCCGGTCTCCTGAGGGGCGGCAGACTGCTGTGGGGTCCGGTCTTCTAAAGGGGCGGCAGACTGTTGTGGGGTCCGGTCTTCTAAAGGGGCGGCAGACTGCTGTGGGGTCCGGTCTTCTAAAGGGGCGGCAGACTGTTGTGGGGTCCGGTCTCCTGAGGGGCGGCAGACTGTTGTGGGGTCCGGTCTCCTGAGTGGCGGCAGACTGTTGGGTCCGGTCTCCTGAGGGGCGGCAGACAGTTGTGGGGTCCGGTCTCCTGAGGGGCGGCAGACAGTTGTGGGGTCCGGTCTCCTGAGGAGGCGGCAGACTGTTGTGGGGTCCGGTCTCCTGAGGGGCGGCAGACTGTTGTGGGGTCCGGTCTCCTGAGTGGCGGCAGACTGTTGGGTCCGGTCTCCTGAGGGGCGGCAGACAGTTGTGGGGTCCGGTCTCCTGAGGGGCGGCAGACAGTTGTGGGGTCCGGTCTCCTGAGGGGCGGCAGACAGTTGTGGGGTCCGGTCTCCTGAGGAGGCGGCAGACTGTTGTGGGGTCCGGTCTCCTGAGGGGCGGCAGACTGCTGTGGGGTCCGGTCTCCTGAGGGGTGGCAGACTGTTGTGGGGTCCGGTCTCCTGAGGGGCCTCAGACTGTTGTGGGGTCCGGTCTCCTGAGGGGCCTCAGACTGTTGTGGGGTCCGGTCTCCTGAGGGGCCTCAGACTGTTGTGAGGTCCGGTCTCCTGAGGGGCGGCAGACTGTTGTGGGGTCCGGTCTCCTGAGGGGCGGCAGACTGTTGTGGGGTCCGGTTTCCTGAGGGGCGGCTGACTGTTGTGGTCTCCGATCTCCTGAGGGGCGTCTGACTGTTGTGGTCTCCGGTCTCCTTAAGGGCCGCTGACTGTTGTGGTCTCCTGTCTCCTGAGGGGCGGCAGACTGTTGTGGGGTCCGGTCTCCTGAGGGGGCGGCAGACTGTTGTGGGGTCCGGTCTCCTGAGGGGGCGGCAGACTGTTGTGGGGTCTGGTCTCCTGAGGGGGCGGCAGACTGTTGTGGGGTCTGGTCTCCTGAGGGGGCGGCAGACTGTTGTGGGGTCCGGTCTCCTGAGGGGCGGCAGACTCTTGTGGGGTCCGGTCTCCTGAAGGGCGGCAGACTCTTGTGGGGTCCGGTCTCCTGAGGGGCGGCAGACTCTTGTGGGGTCCGGTCTCCTGAGGGGCGGCAGACTCTTGTGGGGTCCGGTCTCCTGAGGGGCGGCAGACTCTTGTGGGGTCCGGTCTCCTGAGTGGCGGCAGAGTCTTGTGGGGTCCGGTCTTCTAAAGGGGCGGCAGACTGTTGTGGGCTCTGGTCTCCCGAGGGGCGGCAGACTGTTGTGGGCTCCGGTCTCCTGAGGGGCGGCAGGCTGTTGTGGGCTTCGGTCTCCTAGCAGCATCTTTTGACCTCACCCACTGTCAGACATCCCATAGAATATCTGTACCAGGTCCCCCATGCCCCGTACAGTGCCGTCACAGGGCACCACCTTAGCAACCCACTGCATTCATTGCCAGCAAGCAGCCCGCTTATCTAGTATAACACCACTACTACTCTCATGGTCCCACAAATGGCACCAAACAGAATCATAGAAGCTCCTTATGAATCTGAATAACCATCCACATCAATATCTACGTCCTGCGATGGTTGTGATAGGTGAGTCCACAGCCGGACATCACTGCAGGTGACAGCAAGCAGAGGCTTGCCATCAGCATGTCTCAGTAGTGCAGCCTCAGACTTTGGGTCAGGGACCGGTTGCATGGTGAGACGTGGCGATTGAGGAGTCTCCTCGTCAGGATCAAGGCTGATAATTAGAAATGTTTCTAACATGAGGAAATCTGTTTCTGGGCGACTTTTATGGGGGGACATATTTCCTAACTATTGATTTTACAGTTCTCAACATAAACCTTAAATGACAGAAAATCAGAAAATCTCAGAATTTAATGTCAGATGCAGAAATGTAAATATGAGATTTCTGTCCAGAGCAAATTTACCCCATAAATCGCCTTAATAAGGTCAATGATAACGCCATAAGCTGCCAACAGCAAATCACTGCCCGGGGCGAGGACAGCGGGCACAGAGCACGCACCTCAGGGAGTAGAGGGTGCAATGTTCTGCAGATGTCTGGAGAGGTCAGTGGTGTAATAATCAGCAGGATATATCACTATGTGTCTGTCAGGAGGCAGAGAGGGAACAGAGCGATGTTCTGCAGATGTCTGGAGAGGTCAGTGGTGTAATAATCAGCAGGATATATCACTATGTATCTGTCAGGAGGTAGAGAGGACTGAGCGATGTTCTGCAGATGTCTGGAGAGGTCAGTGGTGTAATAATCTGCAGGATATATCACTATGTATCTGTCAGGAGGTAGAGAGGACTGAGCGATGTTCTGCAGATCTCTGGAGAGGTCAGTGGTGTAATAATCTGCAGGATATATCACTAAGTATCTGTGAGGGGGCAGAGCGACATACTGCAGATCCCTAGATAGGTCAGTGGTGTAATAATCTGCAGGATATATAACTGTGTATCTGTCAGGAGGGAGAGAGGACAGAGCGATGTTCTGCAGACCTCCAGAGGTCAGTGGTGTAACGATCTGCAGGATATATCATCAGGTATATGTCAGGAGGTAGAGGGTGCAATGCTCTGCAGATCTCTAGGGGTTTTCTTTATCTCTGCTCTGACCTCGCTCCCTGTAATTTGTAAGAACATCAGGAAAATGTGTCTTTTTACGGAGTCGTTTCCTGCGGAGCGGAGGGGTCAAATTTATTTCTGGGAATGGAGCGGCTTCTACAACAATCTCCTGCAATGTATTAATGAATTATGCAGAATGTCTTTTCACTAAATATTCTGTGTACAGGACGCCGCTGCGCGCAATTAATATTTCTGGGTTGAAAATATTTTTCATTAATTTTATACAAGTCAGAATGTGAAATAATAAGCGCGCCTGAAATAGTGGTAACGTTTTAGCGCAAATCATTCTAGGTATCTTTAAAAAAACAGCCGACTAATGCAGTATTATGTTTTATTACGTCATAAAATTATCTGCTAAAATTACGCTCATAAATGTAGGGAAATGTAAACCGCGCGATTAGTTATGTTTTCTTAGATAAAAGTGATTAGCATAGCCATCAACATCTCTACTGAAAGACCGCCGCTCATGGCCGCCCAATCCGAGAAATATCTGCCTGAGAAACCGCAGTCACCGCAACAGAATGAGAGGACGAGCTGCAACACAATGCACCGCCGCCGCCCCCTGTGTATGGACTCGGAAACATCCCCCCGAAATGTCTATTACCCTGTTATACTACAGCCCCCCAAAACCGAGACTGTGATCAGAGATCCACACCCTATACTACAGGGACATCTATTACTGCTGACAACCTGCCTGTATATCCTGTCTGAGAGGTTGTCACAGCCCCGCCCCCTGCTGATGACATCACTGATATAATGACATGTGATCAGACATGAGATCCACACCCTATACTACAGGGACATCTATTACTGCTGACAACCGGCCTGTGTATCCTGTCTGAGAGGTTGTCACAGCCCCGCCCCTTGCTGATGACATCACTGATATAATGACATGTGATCAGACATGAGATCCACACCCCTTATACTACAGGGACATCTATTACTGTTGACAACCTGCCTGTGTATCCTGTCCGAGAGGTTGTCACAGCCCCGCCCCCTGCTGATGACATCACTGATATAATGACATGAAATCCACACCCTATACTACAGGGACATCTATTACTGCTGACAACCTGCCTGTGTATCCTGTCTGAGAGGTTGTCACAGCCCCGCCCCCTGCTGATGACATCACTGATATAATGACATGTGATCAGACATGAGATCCACACCCTATACTACAGGGACATCTATTACTGTTGACAACCTGCCTGTATATCATGTCCGAGAGGTTGTCACAGCCCCGCCCCCTGCTGATGACATCACTGATATAATGACATGAAATCCACACCCTATACTACAGGGACATCTATTACTGCTGACAACCTGCCTGTGTATCCTGTCTGAGAGGTTGTCAATCTTGTATTGAAAAACCAGCAACAAAGTATTTACAGACCATTTCCATACAGTGCCTTGCAAAAGTATTCACCCCCTTGACTCTTTTAGTATTTTGTTACATTACAGCCTTAAAGGGGTTCTGCAGATGATGCAGGCCCAGTGATGTCACGACTAGTATCAACTGGCCTGGGCGGGGCTAAGCTCCATTCAAGGGAACAGAGCTTAGCCCCCCCCAGGCCAGTGATACTAGTAGTGACATCACTGGGCCGGCGGTAAACAGTGAGAAGGCCGCAGCGCTCCTGCCTTCTCAAACAGCTGATCGGCGGGGGTCCTGGGTGTCTGAACCCCGCCGATCAGATGCTGATGATCTATCCAGAGGATAAACAAACTGCAGAACCCCTTTAAGTTCAATATTTTGTTAATCTGAATTTTATGTGATGGATCAGAACACAATCGTCTAAGGCCCCTTTCACACGTGCGAGTTTTCCACGCAGGTGCAATATACCCGCACTGAATCCGGACCCATTCACGTTAATGGGGGTGTGTAGATGAGTGGTGATTTTTCACGCATCACTTGTGCGTTGCGTGACAATCGCAGCATGTTTTATATTCTGCGATTTTTCACGCACGGTTGCTAGGAGATGATAGTAAATTTACTGTATTATTTTCCCTTACAAGGGTCCATTCACACATCCGTAAGTGTTTTGCGGACACCGGCAATGTGCGTTTCGCAGTTTGCGGACCGCACATCGCCGGCACTTAATAGAAAAAGTCTATTCTTGTCCGCATTCTTGTCCGCATTTTGGGTTTTTGATCATTCATTATTACACTTTTTATGGGGCAAGGTGACCAAAAAATTGGTAGTTTGGCGCAGTTTTTATTTATTTATTTTTACAGCGTTTACCTGAGGGATTAGGTCATGTGACTTTTTTATAGATCAGATAGTTACGGACGTGGCAATACCTAATATGTCTACCTTTTTATTATTTATTTAAGTTTTACACAATAATAGCATTTTTGAAACTGAAATAATGATATTTTAGTGTATCCATAGTCTCAGAGCCATAGCTTTTTTTTATTTTTTGACCGATTCTCTTAGGTAGGGTCTCATTTTTTGCGGGATGAGGTGATGGTCTGATTGGTACTATTTTGGGGGGCATATGCCTTTTTGATCACGTGCTGTTGCAATTTTTGTGATATAATGTGACAAAAATAGATTTTTTCTTTAAAAACTTTTTTTTTTACGGTGTTCACCTGAGGGATTAGGTCATGTGATATTTTTTATAGATAAAGTATATGGGTTTCGGACTGGTGACTTTTTTATTGTATATTGATATTTTTTATAGAGCTGGTTGTTACGGACGTGGTGATACCTAATATGTATCCATTTTTTGTATTTATTTCAACAAAAAAATGTTTTAGTGTCTCTATGTTCTGAGAGCTTCAGTTTTTTTATTTTTTGGGCGATTGTCTTAGATAGGGGCTCATTTTTTTGTGGGATGAGGTGACTGTTTTATTGATACCATTTTGTGGGACATACGCCTTTTTGATCGCTTGGTGTTGCACTTTTTGTGATGTAAGGTGACAAAAATTGCATTTTTTTACACAGTTTTTATTTTTATTTTTTTATGGTGTTTATCGGACATGGTGTATCATGTGATATATTTATAGAGCCGGTCATTACGGATGCGGCGATACCTAATATGTGTGGTTTTTATATTATAAAATAAGGGGAAAGGGGCGTTTTTTTCTTTTATAACTTTATTAATTTTATTAAAAACACCTTTTTTTAAACTTTTTTTTTTTAGGCTGGATCTCCTGGGCACCCGTAGAAGGCAGGCCCTGATGCCGTGCAAGGCATTGGGCAGCCTCTGCATGGCATCGGGCTGCCTTGTCACGCATCGGGTCCCTGCCACAGCAGCGCGGGGACTCGATGCGCTCACTCACCCGACACAAACCCCTTCTATGTCGCGGTCAGCATAGAAGGGGTTAATCCACCAGCATAGGCTTTTACAGCGATGCCGGCGGATACAGCAGGGGCCTGGCTACGGCTCTGGTGCCCACCTGATAACCATGACGTACTGTTACGTCAAATTGCGGGAACGCAGTGGTTTCCATGACGTAGTAGTAGTACGTCATGGGTCGGGAAGGGGTTAAATGACCACATTGGCAACACCTAGAGGCAAGGGGTGTGTCACAACCAGACAGCTGAGAAGCTCTGACAGAGGCCTTTCAGAACCTCCTCCTTGACTTTCTTTGTTGTGGTATTCAGTTCCTCATCTCGTTAGCCTCTCTCAGCTGTCATGTGTTGGACTAATTGCTTCCCTTTAAATTCCTCCCCAGAAGGCTTTTCTGGGCGGCTTATACTTCTCCCTGGAGTGTGTGTGCACGCTGATCTTGTTCTCCTGTCTGCTACAAAGTTAAGGTTTGAACATTTATCTGTTATTTTCTGTTTGCTGGATCCCAGGTGACCCTGACTCCCTCTGTATCTTGTGTAGGGAGCCGGTGGTCGTGTCCCCTCACTATTGTAGGGTGCTCAGGGGTTATATAGTCAAGGTACGTGGATATGCAAATTTCCACCATTCGGATCTTTGCATAGGCTGAGCAGCCAGGGAAAGTCTCAGGTCTTGTGCAGGGGTCTCCCTTTGGTTCCTTAGCTCTTGGATCCAGCGAGTCATTTATGCATGTTGCTTTGCCTTGTTTCCTGTACACCGTCCGTGACAGGGTGTGGCCATTACCAGAAACAACACAGACGCCTATTGATCCACAGGGAAAACCTGCTAGATCAAACCATGTGTTGCGAGTCTCACCATTCTCCTGCCACCTGTCGCAGGAACGTCCGTGACAACACCTGTCTGAGAGGTTGTCAGAGTCCCGCCCCCTGCTGATGACATCACTAGTAATGTAATGTTATATTTCCTTCATACTATTTAGGAATACCTACTATTCAGAGTGGGATCTTTGTAGGTGTGTTCATGGAGAGCTCTTAAAGTCAGTTCCCTATAGTACTTATATTATAGTACAGTGCCCTGCAGTGCCCATACACCAGTGTCCTGCAGTGCCCATACACCAGTGCCATGGAGTGCCCATATACCAGTGCCATGGAGTACTCATATACCAGTTCTCTGCAGTGCACATATACCAGTGCCATGTAGTGCTCATATACCAGTGCTCTGCAGTGCCTAAATACTAGTGTTCTGCAGTGCCCATATACCAGTGCCATGTAGTGCTTATATACCGGTGCTCTGCAGTGCCTATATACTAGTGTTCTGCAGTGCTCATATACCAGTGCCATGTAGTGCTCATATACTAGTGCCCTGCCGTGCCCATATACCAGTGCCTACATCCTATAGTGTCGCACAGGGCCCATATAATACTAAAGGGTCCAGGTCTGATCAGTCTCCCTTTCTTCTTGGCTTGGTTTCCTCGAGCTCCAGTTGGCTGTTTTTCTGGTCACCTGCTGTGTGGGCTGCATATTTTGGGGGTACTGGGGTAATTGCCCCTCCTGTATGCGGTGACCCTCAGGAGGCAGATTGTGTAGTGACTGTAGTGAGTAGCACCTGACGTGCACAGTCTGGCGGCTCGTTGACACTGAATTTTCCAGCTCTAGTCAAATAATATTGTTCCAGGGAGCGCTGGCTGCGGTGTTTACACAAAGAGTAATAAGTGACGGCGATCTGGAGCAATAGAGCATTACTTATTATCCGAGCACCGCCACCTTCCCTCCTGCACTAATATTATGGCAGTTAACTAAAACATAGCACTTAAAACGCCATCATAATTCTGCTCTATAACTTCACAGCCGAGTTTCTGCCAGAGATGCCTGGAAAATGTTCAGTGTTCTGCAGGGTAAGGCCGCGTGCACGCCACCACTCTACGTCCGATCCATTCATTTCTATGGGGCTGTAAACACATGGCGCTTATGTCATACGTGTGCTGCTCACATCTGTGCAAGCACGGGTGTTTAAAAAGTCACAAAACGTGGCATTCTTTATGCCCAAAACTGGCATAGCGCATTTTGTAAATGACACCCAGTGTATTTTGTAGAAGAGGTGATAATCGACATTCCTCAGCTGCTGCTGTTTGGCTGGTCATCTACTGCGTCATGCTGGGACTTCCTGCTGGGAGAGAGCAAGAAAGCTGCTTCATTTGTAGGCTGGACACAGACAAGTTCACAGGACATTTTCCTCTCTTGGTGACGACCGCCCTGGGTGTTTATGCTACTGATTTCTGTTGTGGAATTGTGGCCAGAATATCGGCAGCAGTTGTCATCCACACTCTGCGTACCACAGCCGCACGGATTCTGCACAATGCCAGTTTATGTTAAGGACTTGCACCATGAATTTCTCCCTTGAAATGCATAGGGTGAATTCCGCAGCAAATCTACACATATTTGCAGATTTTTCTGCATATTCATAGAAAATCGGTCCTGTGTGAGGGCATACCCCTGGTGGCAAATACACTGCAGGTTCTCCGTCACTAAATCGCAGGCAGAAATTACCCTGTAGCCAAAGTGTCAGTGTTGTAAACGTCCAAGGAGAAGCAGGCTGAGGCGCGCAGGATACCATCAAACTACTTTATTAAACATTTAACACGTTTCGAAGGCGTGCCTCCTTCTTTATCAGACAGTCAATGCACAGTAAGAAGCACAAGTATAAAAAATACAAATAATAAATGATCAATGACTGGCATAAAATAAGATGGATAACTGGTATAGTGAAGAAATATATAGATATATATGCAAAAAAATATCAATATAAATAAATGAATCTATGAAAAACGTGCGATGGACGAGATTCATTTCTCAATCTGACTCGTTCAATAGTCTCATTGAGACCCTCCGGCAAGAAGCTGGAAGATCCAATAAGCCTCCTTGTTGACAAGGCTAGAAAATCAGTTCCTAGTGGCCCCAGAGATCTGTTCAAGGTTTATTAATCTGTAGATCCTATGGTCAGTTCTGCCTACATGAATATTACTGCAATGTCAGTAATCTGCGGGGACAGGAGAGGAGGGAGATGACATACTGTAATCTGCAGGGACAGGAGAGGAGGGAGATGACATACTGTAATCTGCAGGGACAGGAGAGGAGGGAGATGACATACTGTAATCTGCAGGGACAGGAGAGGAGTGAGATGATATACTGTAATCTGCAGGGAGAGGAGGGAGATGACATACTGTAATCTGCAGGGAGAGGAGGGAGATGACATACTGTAATCTGCGAGGAGAGGAGTGAGATGACATACTGTAATCTGCGGGGAGAGGAGGGAGATGACATACTGTAATCTGCGAGGACAGGAGAGGAGTGAGATGACATACTGTAATCTGCAGGGACAGGAGAGGAGGGAGATGACATACTGTAATCTGCAGGGACAGGAGAGGAGTGAGATGATATACTGTAATCTGCAGGGAGAGGAGGGAGATGACATACTGTAATTTGCAGGGAGAGGAGGGAGATGACATACTGTAATCTGCGGGGAGAGGAGGGAGATGACATACTGTAATTTGCAGGGAGAGGAGGGAGATGACATACTGTAATCTGCAGGGAGAGGAGGGAGATGACATACTGTAATCTGTGGGGACAGGAGAGGAGGGAGATGACATACTGTAATCTGCAGGGAGAGGAGTGAGATGACATACTGTAATCTGCGGGGAGAGGAGAGGAGTGAGATGACATACTGTAATCTGCAGAGACCGGAGTGAGATGACATACTGTAATCTGCAGGGACAGGAGGGGAGGGAGATGATATACTGTAATCTGCAGGGACAGGAGAGGAGGGAGATGACATACTGTAATCTGCAGGGAAAGGAGGGGAGGGAGATGACATACTGTAATCTGCAGGGAAAGGAGGGGAGGGAGATGACATACTGTAATCTGCAGGAAGAGGAGGGAGATGACATACTGTAATCTGCAGGGACAGGGGAGGAGGGAGATGACATACTGTAATCTGCAGGGACAGGAGTGAGATGACATGCTGTAATCTGCAGGGAGGGGAGGGAGATGACATACTGTAATCTGCAGGGACAGGAGGGGAGGGAGATGACATACTGTAATCTGCAGGGACAGGAGTGAGATGACATGCTGTAATCTGCAGGGAGAGGAGGGAGATGACATACTGTAATCTGTGGGGACAGGAGAGGAGGGAGATGACATACTGTAATCTGCAGGGACAGGAGGGGAGGGAGATGACATACTGTAATTTGCGGGGACAGGAGAGGAGGGAGAAGACATACTGTAATCTGCAGGGAGAGGAGGGAGATGACATACTGTAATCTGCAGGGAGAGGAGGGAGATGACATACTGTAATCTGTGGGGACAGGAGAGGAGGGAGATGACATACAGTAATCTGTGGGGAGAGGAGGGAGATGACATACTGTAATCTGCAGGGAGAGGAGGGAGATGACATACTGTAATCTGCGAGGAGAGGAGGGAGATGACATACTGTAATCTGCAGGGAGAGGAGGGAGATGACATACTGTAATCTGCGAGGAGAGGAGTGAGATGACATACGGTAATCTGCAGGGACAGGAGAGGAGGGAGATGACATACTGTAATCTGCAGAGACCGGAGTGAGATGACATACTGTAATCTGCAGGGACAGGAGGGGAGGGAGATGATATACTGTAATCTGCAGGGACAGGAGAGGAGGGAGATGACATACTGTAATCTGCAGGGACAGGAGAGGAGGGAGATGACATACTGTAATCTGCAGGGACAGGAGTGAGATGACATGCTGTAATCTGCAGGGAGAGGAGGGAGATGACATACTGTAATCTGCGAGGACAGGAGAGGAGGGAGATGACATACTGTAATCTGCAGGGAGAGGAGGGAGATGACATACTGTAATCTGCGGGGAGAGGAGTGAGATGACACGGTAATCTGCAGGGACAGGAGAGGAGGGAGATGACATACTGTAATCTGCAGAGACCGGAGTGAGATGACATACTGTAATCTGCAGGGACAGGAGGGGAGGGAGATGATATACTGTAATCTGCAGGGACAGGAGAGGAGGGAGATGACATACTGTAATCTGCAGGGACAGGAGGGGAGGGAGATGACATACTGTAATCTGCAGGAAGAGGAGGGAGATGACATGCTGTAATCTGCAGGAAGAGGAGGGAGATGACATACTGCAATCTGCGGGGACAGGAGAGGAGTGAGATGACATACTGCAATCTGTGGGGACAGGAGGGAGATGACATACTGTAATCTGCGGGGACAGGAGGGAGATGACATACTGTAATCTGCGGGGAGAGGAGGGAGATGACATACTGTAATCTGCAGGAAGAGGTGGTAGATGATAGACAGATGAGCAGTTCACAACCACCACCTTTCACCTCATACATAAAACTAGAAGAAGCAGACCCAATGTGATTGCAGCAGAAGCAGATGGTGATATTACAGGGAAAACAGCCGGGCTGCGAGACATACTGGTGTGAACATGGCTCAACAGATGGAGATTTCCAGAGACTGGGGGCCAATAGATTTTTCAGAGACTGGCTAGGTCTCTGGACCTTCTGGCTACGGACATTAAAATAATTTTCAGAGATTTTTTATTTTTTAATGATTATTTTTTATTTTTTTCCCAGAGGATAGGTCATCAGTATCTGATCGTTGGGGTCCAACACTCGGGACCCCCGCCGATCAGCCGTTTTAACAAGCACAGCACTGTACATTGTATAGTGGTTGTGCTTGGTATCGCAGCTCAGCCCCATTTACTTGACCAAGGCCACATGATCGAACGTCGTCGGTCAGCTGAGGAAAAGCAGAAAGAAGGACGCAGCGCTCACAAGAACTCTGCTGCCTACCCAAAACAGCTGATTGACGGTGTTCTCGGATGTCAGACCCCCACTGAAGATAGGTCATCAGTAAAAAAAAATCTTGGAAAACCCTTTTAATGCCAGAGTTTCTCAATGAGACCATTGAACGAGTCAGGTAGCAAAATAAAACACATCTGTTCATCGCTTTTCATTTTGATTAAAAAAAGTTTCCAGTCCATTACATATATTTTTTATTGTGTTATTTGCTGATTTAAAAAAATTACGCTATTTATGTTAATTATTGAGTGTAAAAATAGTTTTATATATATATATTTTTTATATTGTCCGGATCCGGTCAGGGTTTTGTATGTGGTCTGAACTTGTATAAATTGTGCTCCATGCTGTGCTTTCATTGTGTATGATGAACATGGCGGCACGCTTTCGAAACGCGTTACATGAAGAAAGCCGCTCTGTGGTATCCTGCATTCCTCAGCGGCTTCTTTTGGACATTTTTCTGCCATCTTCGGGGAGCCCTCTGAATTACTTGCGTTTTGTACTGCGGTTACCTTCATTCCTCCCATTGGATGGTCCATGTCCTTCTCAGGGTTCTGCCTGCATTTACACAACTCTATCTGGGGACCTCATCACCTTCCTGCCCTCCGAGGTCTCTAGTGCTTGAGGACCTCACCATGGAGGTCATTATCCTGTACCCCAAGTGTCCGTGTCATTATCCTGTACCCCAAGTGTCAGCGTCATTATCCTGTACCCCAAGTGTCAGCGTCATTATCCTGTACCCCAAGTGTCAGCGTCATTATCCTGTACCCCGAGTGTCAGCGTCATTATCCTGTACCCCGAGTGTCAGCGTCATTATCCTGTACCCCAAGTGTCAGCGTCATTATCCTGTACCCCAAGTGTCAGCGTCATTATCCTGTACCCCAAGTGTCAGCGTCATTATCCTGTACCCCAAGTGTCAGCGTCATTATCCCGTACCCCAAGTGTCAGCGTCATTATCCTGTACCCCAAGTGTCAGCACCATTATCCTGTACCCCAAGTGTCAGCGTGTCATTATCCTGTACCCCAAGTGTCAGCGTGTCATTATCCTGTACCCCAAGTGTCAGCGTGTCATTATCCTCTACCACAAGTGTCAGCGTCACTATCCTCTACCACAAGTGTCAGTGTCATTATCCTGTACCCCGTGTCAGCGTCGTTATCCTGTACCCCAAGTGTCAGTATCATTATCCTGTACCCCAAGTGTCAGTGTCATTATCCTGTACCCCAAGTGTCAGCGTCATTATCCTGTACCCCAAGTGTCAGCGTCATTATCCTGTACCCCAAGTGTCAGCGTGTCATTATCCTGTACCCCAAGTGTCAGCGTGTCATTATCCTCTACCACAAGTGTCAGCGTCACTATCCTGTACCCCAAGTGTCAGCGTCACTATCCTCTACCACAAGTGTCAGCGTCACTATCCTCTACCACAAGTGTCAGCGTCATTATCCTGTACCCCGTGTCAGCGTCATTATCCTGTACCCCAAGTGTCAGGGTGTCATTATCCTGTACCCCAAGTGTCAGGGTGTCATTATCCTGTACCCCAAGTGTCAGGGTGTCATTATCCTGTACCCCAAGTGTCAGGGTGTCATTATCCTGTACCCCAAGTGTCAGGGTGTCATTATCCTGTACCCCAAGTGTCAGTGTGTCTTTATCCTGTACCCCAAGTGTCAGCGTGTCATTATCCTGTACCCCAAGTGTCAGCGTGTCATTATCCTGTACCCCAAGTGTCAGCGTGTCATTATCCTGTACCCCAAGTGTCAGCGTGTCTTTATCCTGTACCCCAAGTGTCAGCGTGTCTTTATCCTGTACCCCAAGTGTCAGCGTGTCTTTATCCTGTACCCCAAGTGTCAGCGTGTCATTATCCTGTACCCCAAGTGTCAGCGTGTCTTTATCCTGTACCCCAAGTGTCAGCGTGTCATTATCCTGTACCCCAAGTGTCAGCGTGTCATTATCCTGTACCCCAAGTGTCAGCATCTCGTTATTCTGTACCCCAAGTGTCAGCATCTCGTTATCCAAGTGTCAGGGCGTCGTTAACCTGTACCCCAAGTGTCAGGGCATCGTTAACCTGTACCCAAGTGTCAGGGCATCGTTAACCTGTACCCCAAGTGTCAGGGCATCGTTAACCTGTACCCCAAGTGTCAGGGCATCGTTAACCTGTACCCCAAGTGTCAGGGCATCGTTAACCTGTACCCCAAGTGTCAGGGCATCGTTAACCTGTACCCCAAGTGTCAGGGCATCGTTATACTGTACCCCAAGTGTCAGCGCGTCGTTATACTGTACCCAAGTGTCAGCATCTCGTTATTCTGTACCCCAAGTGTCAGCATCTCGTATCTCGTACCCCAAGTGTCAGCATCTCGTTATCCTGTACCCCAAGTGTCAGGGCGTCGTTAACCTGTACCCCAAGTGTCAGGGCGTCGTTAACCTGTACCCCAAGTGTCAGGGCGTCGTTAACCTGTACCCCAAGTGTCAGGGCGTCGTTAACCTGTACCCCAAGTGTCAGGGCGTCATTATCCTGTACCCCAAGTGTCAGGGCGTCATTATCCTGTACCCCAAGTGTCAGGGTGTCATTATCCTGTACCCCAAGTGTCAGGGTGTCATTATCCTGTACCCCAAGTGTCAGCGTGTCCTTATCCTGTACCCCAAGTGTCAGCGTTGTCCTTATCCTGTACCCAAGTGTCAGTGTCATTATCCTGTACCCCAAGTGTCAGCGTGTCATTATCCTGTACCCCAAGTGTCAGTGTCATTATCCTGTACCCAAGTGTCAGTGTCATTATCCTGTACCCCAAGTGTCAGCGTGTCATTTATATCCTGTACCCCAAGTGTCAGCGTGTCTTTATCCTGTACCCCAAGTGTCAGCGTGTCTTTATCCTGTACCCCAAGTGTCAGCGTGTCTTTATCCTGTACCCCAAGTGTCAGCGTGTCTTTATCCTGTACCCCAAGTGTCAGCGTGTCGTTATCCTGTACCCCAAGTGTCAGCATCTCGTTATTCTGTACCCCAAGTGTCAGCATCTCGTTATCCAAGTGTCAGGGCGTCGTTAACCTGTACCCCAAGTGTCAGGGCGTCGTTAACCTGTACCCCAAGTGTCAGGGCATCGTTAACCTGTACCCCAAGTGTCAGGGCATCGTTAACCTGTACCCCAAGTGTCAGGGCATCGTTAACCTGTACCCCAAGTGTCAGGGCATCGTTAACCTGTACCCCAAGTGTCAGGGCATCGTTAACCTGTACCCCAAGTGTCAGGGCATCGTTAACCTGTACCCCAAGTGTCAGGGCATCGTTAACCTGTACCCCAAGTGTCAGGGCGTCGTTAACCTGTACCCCAAATGTCAGGGCGTCGTTAACCTGTACCCCAAGTGTCAGGGCGTCGTTAACCTGTACCCCAAGTGTCAGGGCGTCGTTAACCTGTACCCCAAGTGTCAGGGCGTCGTTATACTGTACCCCAAGTGTCATTTTCCTGTACCCCAAGTGTCAGCATCTCGTTATTCTGTACCCCAAGTGTCAGCATCTCGTATCTCGTTATCCTGTACCCCAAGTGTCAGGGCGTCGTTAACCTGTACCCCAAGTGTCAGGGCGTCGTTAACCTGTACCCCAAGTGTCAGGGCGTCGTTAACCTGTACCCCAAGTGTCAGGGCGTCGTTAACCTGTACCCCAAGTGTCAGGGCGTCGTTAACCTGTACCCCAAGTGTCAGGGCGTCGTTAACCTGTACCCCAAGTGTCAGGGCGTCGTTAACCTGTACCCCAAGTGTCAGGGCATCGTTAACCTGTACCCCAAGTGTCAGGGCATCGTTAACCTGTACCCCAAGTGTCAGGGCATCGTTAACCTGTACCCCAAGTGTCAGGGCATCGTTAACCTGTACCCCAAGTGTCAGGGCATCGTTAACCTGTACCCCAAGTGTCAGGGCGTCGTTAACCTGTACCCCAAGTGTCAGGGCGTCGTTATACTGTACCCCAAGTGTCATTTTCCTGTACCCCAAGTGTCAGCATCTCGTTATTCTGTACCCCAAGTGTCAGCATCTCGTTATCCTGTACCCCAAGTTTCAGGGCGTCGTTAACCTGTACCCCAAGTGTCAGGGCGTCGTTAACCTGTACCCCAAGTGTCAGGGCGTCGTTAACCTGTACCCCAAGTGTCAGGGCGTCGTTAACCTGTACCCCAAGTGTCAGCGTCTTGTTATCCTGTACCCCAAGTGTCAGGGCGTTGTTAACTTGTACCCCAAGTGTCGTTATCCTGTACCCCAAGTGTCAGTGTCGTTATCCTGTACCCCAAGTGTCAGCACGTCGTTAACTTGTACCCCAAGTGTCGTTATCCTGTACCCCAAGTGTCAGCGTGTCATTATCCTCTACCTCAAGTGTTGGATTATAATACTTCTGTCACCGCTTCTTGCATATATGTTTGGCGCCCCCTATAGGTGCTGCTGACTTCTCGTGTAGTAAATAGACAGACTCGAGGGTCGTAAAACAAATGTATCTTTAATCAGTAAGTGTCAACATCAGTACAAAAGACGGAGTGCGGTGAATAGATTCGGGTCGGAGGGACAGTCTTGAGGTAAATTAACAGGTCAGTTTACAGTCTCTTTCTTAGGGTTAGCATTCTCCTAAGATTGCAGGTTACACGTATTACAGAGAGCACTGTGTGCCCTGCGGGGGCTTGCCGAGGCTCTGGTGGTCCGTCCTCCGAGCCGCATCACGTTACCTCACGTCAATACTGCACAAAAGGAGTCAAAGCGAGAACGGGGCTCATCGTTCTGAGCAGATTTATTGATTATTCATCAGGTCATTGTACTGGAGCAAGAGGTGAGACACAAGTGATGGCAACTTCTCAAAGTTCAGTTAAAAACTTTACACTGGACTGTACAGGATTCTCTTCATAAACTATGTACATTTCATTCAAAGCAGCAATAGACACCAGTTCAGTCTGATTCCCTCTAAACGCCCAAATAATCGCAAGCCATTGGCCCACAAGGGTATCGGCCTCTTACAGAGAGCTCAAAAACATCCAAAATCTGTGGGCTTTAATGCGAGCGGGCGTTTCCAAGGTACCCCCCCCCCCCCCGGCTCGAGCCTCAGCCCGGTATAAAGCCGTATGCTTCCAAAGAGCAGCGAGCGTGTCAGTCCAGCATGTCAGTGAATTGTGCTGATTAAATTAACATAAAGTACAACCTCACAATATACATCACAAATTACAATGTAGGAAGGGTTACATATAATAAGAGCCTCCTGGACCGCGGTCAGGACACAAACGCTAAGCCGCTTTGTATTCTTTATTTTGCTATAAATTGCAAGGGACACGATGTAAAAAAAAAAAAATGAAAAAAAAAGTTTGCATTATTTTTTTAATTTTTTACCTTAACTTAAAAGACGAAACAAAAATAAAAAAAGCATCAGACATATTGACACGAGGAAGACGAACAGACGATGCACACTCGCCGGTCTGCAATGTGCAGCATTCAGGCAGCTTTTGTATTTGCACGTATCCCATTATGTGTGAGCTCCGGGGCCCGGCTCACAGTCCTTAGCCAAGCAGAGCTTAAATTAAATATTCCTTTCCTGTCGCAAAGTTCTTTTTGCATCTCTCATAAACTTATTCTATAGAATACTATTCTGCACTCGGCGCGCAGATTTAAAAAAACAAAAAAAAAAAAACACAAAAGTTTTTACAGCAATTAAAACATTGTGTACGTCCAAGAGATGAGCGAGACATATCCGTCTATAAAATGATCCACGCGGGGTCCTATCAAAAATGTAGAAAATACAACATAAACCACTGTACAAAACAAAGGAGTGGGGGAGGGAAGAACTGAAATGTAACAAGTGCTTTTGTAAACTGAGGTCAGCGAGCGTGAAGCGCGCGGGCGCTGGGGGGCCACTCCTCACCCCCCCCCCCCCCAGAGACCTCAAACTTTATTTCACATTCTAATCAAAATTGTCCAAACCCTTGAATGCTGGAGGCGCCACAGTGAGACTGAGTGTGAAACGCGTTGGGCCTCGCCAGCATTGCGTGTACTGAAGAACGAACCCATCGCTGTTAGCAACACATAAGACATCCACAAGAAGCATCAGCCGAGCGTCTGGCGGCATCAATAGGAGGACACCACGGAGCAGCGCTCACCGGGTTTATTATACTGTCTGCATTACTCCTCGACTGAAGAGCTGACAATCATTGTCACTGCACATAACAGGGTCCAAGACTTTGCACTTCTAGTTACACTCCTAAGCTACATAAGGTTAAACTGTGCACCTACAGCCCAGTACCTGACAACCTGGTATGATGTGTGTGGCTGGGAAGTGGCAGTACATGGTAGTCAGCAGAACAAAGATCCCGCTGCTCTGGTGGTAAACAGTGTACATCCAGAGCTGCATTCACAGTTCTTCCGATTGCTGCTCAGACTCTGCCTTCAGTTTACATTTTCCCCTTTTTCAGTCAGACATCACCTTGTACTCTAGTCACACCCAAAGCTGCACATCTACCTGCTGTTTTATAGCTGGGACAGCAAGATGTGTTGTACAGCAGTCTGACATGGGGGGGCCATAAACCACCTCAGTGCATTATGGGATATAAGATGTTGGGTTGTGTCAGCAACAAGCAGAACTGTGAAGAGCCGTAGTACCCGAGGACGGGTACAGGACACGTGCGGAACGTCCGAGGTGTCTTGTAAGATGCCCCCCGGGTATTGCCGTCACATCCTGTACTGTGCAGCTGAAGACCTGCGGGATGAGACCGGACCCCATGTTTCTGCTGCTTTCTGCATGGATGCCCCCCATAGACCTTCACCTGTCAGTATAATCCTCTCCCTGCATAGATTGTGACTGCCGCCATTACTCTGTTGCACCCCTCCGGTGTCCTTCTGCCAGTTACAATGATGTCGCCCCCAATTCCCATGTTCTAAACTATCTAGAAATCCAAGTTCAGTAAAGTGCAAGTCTCAGCCGAGTGGATGGTCTGCAGCGTCCCCCACGTTACGTCTTCCTATCAGTACCATCATCTGGAAGAGAAGTCTCCTGGCTGGAAATGTGTGATTAGTACCATCAGTAAGAATCAGCAGGAAGCATCCGTCCTCGGACGCCCACATCCCACCCTGCAGCTAGTCAGGTACTAAAAGCAATTCAAGCTGCAGCGGCGTCTCCGGCACCATGTACAAGCCGCTATTAATAAGTACTACAACCCCCCTCAGCTCAGTCACTGACAGTAGAACACTAGTGGGAACCTTGCGCCAAACCTCAACTAAAGTAAAGAATCCCTTGGATTTAATCAGGGGCTCGGTGGTTGCGCACTATTCTACAGGCAGACGTAGCAGAGCTGAATTCTGGGGCTATGACGTTGTGCTACCTCTGATGTAAACAGTTACCTGACAAATTCTGCTCTGCTACATCTGTGCACATTACAGAGTGACCACTTATTCATTGATGGGACTGGTTTATGGGCTTGTTAGGGCTCAGGGCCTGTGATCTCAGCACAGATGACGTCTTGGGACAATCTGACAGATTTAATGACACCTAATGGCGCTCATCAGTTATTTGTTCCGCCTCGCAGCTAATCTGCCCGCACTGGACTCTTCCATTCTCCCTGTCCATTCTTACTGCCTCCCCTTCCCCCATTGGACTCTTCCATTCCTCCTGCCTCTCCTTTCCCCCATTGGATTCTTCCATCCCCACTTCCCCCATTGGACTCTTCCATTCTTCCTGCCTCCCCTTTTCCCATTGGACTCTTCCATTCCTACTGCCTCCCCTTTCTCCCATTGGACTCTTCCATTCTTCCAGCACTTGGGGTACAACAGGAGAAACTATGGTGAAGCCGGGTGTAAACCTGTGAGCTAATGTGTACGGAGCGCGTGTCCATGAGATGGGGGCTAATGCAGGCAAAGAATAAGGAACCCCCCCCGATCTGTAATACTGTAGAGCCGTCCTTGTCGTCAGTGCATATGATTGGTGATTCTGAGGTTTGCCTTGTAAATGGCTGGTCGCAGGGCCACAACGGCGGTGCGATCCCGAAGCTTCAACCAAGCGCTCAAAACCGCAAAGCTTCCTGTATAAATAAGTGAAATAAGTAGAAAATGATATATCTGTATATATGATTGACTCGGCGCGCAGGAGCCGGCGACGTTTGTTCATAGCTTCACATTTGTCAGAAGTGATAAAAATACCATTTCTATCCAGTGCTCGATATAACACTAAGGGCACAAAATCTGTTTTCTGTCGTACAAGAAAAATCAAGTTTCAGATGAAGAACAGTCGCTTTGTTCTTTGCTGCTATAATAATACAATTTTTTTAAAATTTTTTTTAGCTTTTTTTCAGTTAGTCATTTAAAAGAAATAAATGACTAAAGTAAATGCATAAAAATGACTTAATGTACAAAGCTGCGCAATGACATCCCACCAAAAAATACAAAAAAGACCTTTTACTGGAGACAGCTGTGAGACGCTCTCATCACGTATATGACATCCTCCACCACTGACCACGTACCTAACCTGGCAGGACGTATCTAAGCAGGATTTCTCCAATCACCAGCAGTATCTCTGGGGGGTGCTGTGAAATTCAGATGGACCCTTTGCATTCTGGAATGAATATTGTCAAATCAGGAGAGAGTGTTAAGACTAAACGCACAGGTAAGCGGGGGCTACGAGGCGGACGCAGGAGTCACTGAAAACGAGCTCGCCCCGCAGCAGCGCCCGTCAGCTGCACTACACCCTCTCTAAGACCATGCCATGCAAAACGGGCAATCTTTGCATTTTCTAAGACTTTTTTTTTTTTTTTTAAGACGTCAACGATGTTTGGCACCAAAGTAATGGATCGAGAGGGAGAAGCGTCCAAAGAGGTTCCACGGCAGAGAGTTCTGCGCAGCTGTCTACACGTCCGCTTGTAAAAATCAGTACCTACCTCCTAAAATAATTCAGCATAAAAACACATTCACAACTTATTGGCTGGTACATACCTGAGTGAGAATGTCTATACCCCATCCAAAAACAGTAACTCAAAACTATCAGCATTCAAAAAGGAAAACACACTAAATGTAAGACTCGGCAGACGGCTACGGGTTCATTTCAGTTCAAGTCCTGATGGCGGAGACTTTCTTTTTTATCTTTTTACATATGTGTTCACTTAAAATAAAATAGAAAAAAAAGTTCAAGAAAAACTGGGGGAAGTCATTCTGTGTCACACATGAAATATTTAAGACCATTCTGCTGATGAGATTGTGGAAACCACATACGCATGCAGGCTCTTCAAGAAATGTTCGAGAGCGGGTTATTCGTCTCCTCCTGGCAGGCTCGTGGTTTTCTCAGTTGGTACTCACGGCTTCATTGGCCTCATTGTCACTGCTATAGTCTGATTTAGGCTCCTCGTCATATTCGTCGTACATTTCCATTTCATCCTCCCCGTTCATCAGATCGTTCCCGCCCAGACTGGCAGCGTCCAGTTTCATGCCATAGGTGCTTTGTATGACGGGGATGCTGGGCTCAGGGCTGGCGGAAGTGCTGGAGCAATCTGATGTCATCTGCGGTGACGGCGTGGTCGTGGCCATGCTGATTGCACCCGGATATACAACCCCGGTCGCTGTGCTGATTGGGATCTGAGGTTGCTGCCTAAAATAAGGAAAAACACAAACCGCGTGAGTGAAATTATCACTTGTGTGACATATAAGAAAAGACAGCATTGCAGGGGACCCGGGGCGTTATCTGCGTGCCGCTCCTATTATTCTGAGCTCTACCTGAGCGGCGACCACCGCAGGTTACAGCGCCACTCACCCCACAGTAAAGAACTGCCTCATCTCCTGCCGCCTGGATCTCATCAGCTGCTTGTACTCGCCGATGCGCAGTTTCTTGCCGTCCACAATGCAGGTGCGCTTCGGCCGCGGCTTGTACTTGTAGTTGGGATACTTCTCCAGGTGGATCTTGCTCAGCCGTGCTTGTTCTTCATAATAAGGTTGTTTTTCTTGATTGGACATGGATTTCCAGCGGGAACCTACAGAAACAGAAGAAAAACATCAAAAACACCGAATATCCGGAAATAACGAGGACGCTGGCACCTTGAACGAGAAAAGGCGCTGCAATATTTGACTCCTAGAAGAAAACACACGTAGATCACATTGAAATGCTAATTACGAGGGCAATTTCACGAGTTTTACGAAGGTTTTTAGATGAATGTTATGAACTCAAGGCTCCGGGATCAGCGGCCTCAGCCTTGAAACGCTCTGCCAGTGAATGGCTGACTACCACTGAGTAAACTGCTCTGAATAGACCCTAAAAGCACATTCTATGGGGAACAATAGCAGAAAACACAAGGTGACGGCAGGCATGAGGGGGGACGTGCACCCGCTATGTGTCTGCGCCTCCTGCTCACGTGACAGCGAAGAGTTAATATTCTGACGCGAGGACGGCCACGACCAGCAGATACAGGAACCTTCAGGATAAAGAAAGCATCGGAAGCTGCAGTGCTCATGTCGGTATACTGGACTGAGACCGCAGAGGAGTCCGGGGCCTCACAGGCCGCTATTAAAGGGGCGCACAAGGCGGAGGCTGCTATTATGTCTGCGACCAGAGCAGATACACAGGACACTGAATATGCAAAGCTGCGTCCTGACACAAACACTATCAGACGACCGTAGGATCCAGAAAACATGGATGCTGGCCTGTGTGGGTTCCGAAATTTGTGGACTGCACATGACCGGCAGAAAATGCCTATTCTTGTCCGGACAAGAATAGGACATGCTCTATATTTTTTGTGCTGTTCGCATCTTTTGCGGCCCCCATTGAAATGAATGGGTCCGTACCCGTTCTGCAAAATTGCGGAACGGGTACGGACCCGTTCATACGGCTGTGTGAATGGGCCCTAAGGCGCATATCAGTGATCGGGCGTTCTGCCGCCCTCTGAAAATCTTTTTTTTTTTTTTTTAGGAAAATGTTTTAGAAGTGTAAAAACCGTGTCATGGCGCCTCGTAGAAGAACAGAGTTTTAACATGGGGAGAAAATCTGCAACCGACCAAGACTAAAGACAATTCTCCGTAATGTGACCAGCGACCAATGTGGTGGCGGCCGTTACCTCAACATACGAGGAGGAAGAGGATGGGGGCACGCCCCAGCTCCAGGATCAGCTTTTCCCTCATTATCCCGTGTCACACCTACTTGGCAGCAGCTGAAATGCCTCCATTTTGCATAAGTAACACTCAATTAAAGTGAGTTTGGAGGCTCCTGGCAGGAGGACTAATCCCCTCATTACTCTGTGCTGCCTCCATAGGTTCAGCCTCATGAATGTAACAAGGTGTCGGCGCCTCTGCCCGGCCCTGGAAACAGCTGCACCGCCGGCCTGACACGCGTGGGAGCAGCTCAGGGACACGCCCACATGTTTATCTACATCCACGGCTTCTCCTAAAGACCTGACGACAGAAGACACCACTATCCGGGCTGGGAGGAGGCCGCTGGGGAGAAGCCGGGAGGGACGAACCCACGCAACACGCTAGCATCATACATGCACCCAGCAATGGACGTACCCTGAACCATATCTCAGTCCATGCGACTGGACTATAAGATGTGATGTAACAGCAGAACTGTGACTGCAGCTCTGAGTGTGACTGGAGTGTGTAACAGCAGAATTGTGACTGCCGCTCTAAGTGTGACTGGAGTATAAGACGTGACTGCAGTTCTGAGTGTGACTGGAGTATAAGACGAGATGTAACAGAAAAATTGTGACTGCAGCTCTGAGTGTGACTGGAGTATAAGACATGACAGCAGAATTGTGACTGCAGCTCTGGCTGTGACTGGAGTATCATCTGAAGCAGGGATGCCCAACCCGCGGCCCTCCAGCTGTTGCAAAACTACAACTCCCAGCATGCCTGGACAGCCTATGCCTATGAGCTTACAGCAGGGCATGATGGGAGTTGTAGTTTTACAACAGCTGGAAGGCCGCAGGTTGAGCATCCCTGATCTGAAGTAACAGCAGAGAATGCCCAGATGAAGCGGAGCTGTGGTGTCTGGTTACTGGCAGACCCTCCACTACAGGCGGACCCCTTAAGTATGGGCAGGGGACTGTAAGTGGACCTCCTGAGGTAACGCCAGTCCCAGCGGCTGATTTCTCATCGTCACTTCTTGTATTAAGCAGAAGAGATTGGGAAGTGATTTGAGTTGTCTGCAGACCACCAAGCGGGGATGTCACTTACCCCGAGGAGCGGTCAGATGGACGGCGGTGGCTGGGGATCTGACTGAAGTGGATCCCATGAGCAGATTTGTGGGCGTCTCGTTATTTTGCACTCACCAAGGATTTTGCTGATGTTGGAGTTGTGCATGTCAGGAAACGCCTGCAGGATTTTCCTTCTTTCGTCTTTTGCCCAAACCATGAAAGCATTCATTGGTCGTTTGATGTGCGGCTCATTGCTGCTGCGTCCTCGTGCGTCCCTGTAGACTCGCGCCTCCACCACTGTGGTGCCCCCTGTAGGAGAAAAATCATACAAATCAACACAACGGCAGCAGTAATCAGGCTTGACGTTCTACATTTATCAAGCGGCCTACGGTACACAAACATGGCGCACACAAGAGGCTATAGAACACTTCTTGTCCGGAAGAATATATTTATACACATGGCACCGTGCACAGACTACTGCGGAACTACAACTCCTAGCATGGCCTGAGAGTCAAACATGGGCACATCTGCCTCTGCTACCTCTCGATGCTCGATTATAATTTGGGAGTTTTCAGATTATCCTGCGGTTCGGAGTTAGAGCTGGATTATCAGATGCTGGATTAAAGGAAACTTCCTCCAGGAAAGTATCTCCAGACTGTGCTGGGGCTCCTTACACAAGGGGTCCTATGACAACCCCTCCAGCACCTGGGGGCTCACACTGCTGGTTCTGCAGGAACAGATCTGATATCAGATTCATGGGAGTTTCCATTTCCTGCAGTCGCAGTTCTTTGGATGTTGTGTCTGACGGCGGCTGGATGCACGGAGAGCGGCACTCCGCCATATGTCAGTGCACGAAGCCTCTCGCCGGAGCCCTTCTGTGGTCTTGGAGAACGTCCTTCATCTGAGGAGTGCGGTGGGTGATGCTCGTGGCGAGATAAAGGACGCTGTACCCAGCCCTGTCTAGAGGCGACTGTAACGACCCCTCTGTCTGAGCGCCGCACAAACTTCTCCAAAGTGAAATCAGCGGCGCTTTATCTAAAGACACAATCTCCTCGTCCTATTTATATCTCACTTTGGCGCGTTTATAGATATACTCGTTCGTTTCTGGTCTTGGTCGCGGCCTCGCCCATTGCTATAGTGACATCTTTGCATTTTCCTTTCATGTGAAGCTTTGTGTAAAAAAGGGAAAGAGAAAAACAACCCCACAAACTGCCCACCACCGCTAAAAATACTCCGACGCCGCAAGAATCGACAATCAGGGACATTCTTTTCACCACTGCAAACTGCAAAATCATTAATATGGAAAATTATTATCAAGCAGATATTATTTTTAACTGCACACAAATAAAACCTTGGTCGGATGGTGCAGCTGGCGGCGTGCAGAGCCAGAAAATGCATCCTTGTGCGCCGAGGAGACGTATCCGTCAATGGCCTGAGGTTTGGAGGGTGAAGGTCATAAACCTCCCACCTATCGCCCCCTACTGACCTCCCAATAATCTGCAACAAGACACCTTTCTCTAGCTGCAGTGTGCATTATGAAGTTCTGCAGCAGCTGAGGGGTGCATGTGGTACAGCAATAGCCAAAGGATGGAGCAGAATGTGTTGCAGCATTTAACAGGCTGAATATAGCAAGACTATTGTGATTTCTAGACACTAAAGTCCGCTCTTACTCACCCTCTGCATCCTCTGGCCTTGTCAGATCGATGACCCCAGGCCCCAACTTTCCGTCTTCGCCGGGTTTCCCTGATAACTGGGCACCGATATTGTCGTAATGTGTCCTCTCCTGCGGAAGAGAGAAAAACAGAGTTTTATGCCTGGTAATTCAGGGTGATTATTCAGGAAGATCTCATGTTGTCATCTCCCCTGAACCCCAGTCTACCCCAGACATCTCCCTCCCCTGGCGAGGCCGGGAAAGGGGTTAACAGATGGCGGCAGATGTAACACGTCTTGTCTTAGGGAAGCGTTCACACATATTGTATCAGTCAGCTGCAGACATTATCACTGAATTCCAATTACACTCACAAGGCTACACTCCGCTCCTGCAGACGAGCGCACAGAGGGGGCGCCGCAGATCGACCACTGAAGGGACCCTGCATCGCGAACAATGGCGCTACCTGTGTCATGTATGGGGAGGCCTGTCATAACCATGCGGAGTGTCATTCTGTGACGGCCCCAACCTTTTATGTAGCCAGTCACTCCTGACTGTGTTTCAGCTACTTTTACATTTTCAATATCTTTGCTTGCTGTCAGTGAATGAGTTTATGTCTTCTACTGTTTTCTGTCACACTGTGGGATTCCTGAGCAGACTGTAAAAGCAGAGGCGACCGTCGTCGTCCATCGAGTGGAATGAAGATGGCTCGGTAAGGCTTTACGCTATGGAGAACTTACAGGACGTCTCCTTGTCGCCCTGTCCTAAAGACAAGTAGGACAGCTACCTGCGGGGACATCTGCTCTCCATAGACTGCCTTTCTACAACCTGTCCGAACCCTGCGTGGCGCCAGCGCAGCGATAGCGGCAGTCAGGTTTCTATTCTCTGCTCTACAAGAAGAGTCTTCAATTGTTATCATTAATTTATTGTTTCCTCAAGTGCAGAACACGCGGCAACGTCGCCGACGTACTCCCTCTTGTCTTGTTGTTTCGTCTTCAGACAAAACGCAACGTCGTGTTGTGCGTCGGAATAATGAGGCCGCGCCGTTCATTACTACAGAACAATATTACATGTCATGTCAGCTCCAATCTGCTGGAGCCCGGGGAACGTCGCTGCCTTCATGTTACACCAAATACATAATGCAGGAGCAGCGCGCTGATCGCTGCTCGGCTCAGTGTGCACTGACCCACTTCTCTGCTGCGCGTGGAGCTCCCTGCAGTCACCTAAATGGTAGATGACAACTGGTAATGGCCGCTATTACATTGCTCCACTCACACGGTCACGTCCCACCTGCTCTTGCTAGTGTCAGTCTTTACTGAAGTTCTTAAATTCTAATCATACACTGGTAAGTTCAGGATGAGCAGGTCCCTCCTGGCTGGGCTAGAAGTGAAATATGTGTAATGGAGGATGCCAGGGGACACCTGTAACGTCTTGGCGGCTGCAGACATGAGGTAGTGTTTGCTTGCTCTTTCTGTCTATGGGGACGTGTCTTCTGCTCCAGCTATTGAGTGTCACTTCCATATTTTGGCAGGGAGGGGTGACAGACGCAGGGACACGACGTCCACATCTAAAGCAAATAGACCTAAAACCGTCGCCTCCAAGGACTGCGAAAATGGACTTTTCCGTATTTTACACCTTTCTGACAATTCCACAGCGTCGGAAACTTGTCCCCCCACTCGACACATCAGGGTCAAGGTGCAGTTTTCAGGGGCAGCATTGGAGTACATCCATTTCAATTTTTTGGGTGGTGGAATTAAAAGAAAAATGTCATTTCTGCAGTTTTTTGGGTTCCGTTTAATTTGCATTCGCCGTGCAGAATACACGATCAGTATGATTACACCGATTTCGCATTTATATAGTTTTTTGTTTACTTTTGAACAATAGATTCACTTGAAATTATCATTTGTTTTTGCCACCATATCCTGACACCCCGAACGTTTTCTTATTGTCGACGTCGACGCGCGCTACTTGTTCTTTGCGTATTCTCATCTGCACGGGTCTGGAGCACAGACATGTTTTTTATAGTTTTTTATTTTTAGTATGGTTTTCTGTTCTTTTTCTGTTGTCCACGTTTCAGGTTAAAGTCTGTGGTAATCCTATACTTTGGGAAATTAGTTTTCAGTTTTTTTTTTAAACATTTTATTGAATTTTATTTTAGACTTATTTTAGTGTTTGGTCCCAGTAGGGACGACCTCCTGCTTGCTGGGATAACATTGCACAGTGTCTATATGTGACCTAATAGGTGTACAAAGATGGCAGACCTGGGGGCGGCTCGTCAACAAAAATGTGCGGTGGGCTGATGAGTGACAGAGAGCGCCCGTGTAAAGGGTTAAACTGCCTGCCATCACATTGGTTGCCATGAGCAACTCCTTTACGTTGTTTTACAACAGTTTGGATAAATCGCCCCCCTTCCCTCCCGGAGTCGCAGAACATGTCCTGATGCAGAAGACTGGACGTCGGCCCTTTAAAGCCACCTGCACGCGGTGTGATCTACCAGCAAACTGTGCGACGTTGGACAAACTCATATGCACTTTGCTTTTTCTTCCGTGCGGATCTTAAAATCCACAGCGTGTCAATTATTTGTGCAGATTTGACACTTTTGAATGCAAGGCTGAGATCTGTAGCAAAATCACATCAAATCCACAAAAATAAACAAACAAATAAATAAATAAAAAAACGCAAGTAACATTTTTGGGCATGGAATTTCTGTTTGCAGGTAGCGATAATGGGAGAATGCTACTTTTGTGTTTGCGGTGCTGAAGGCTGGCTCTGCATTCACGACTCCAGAGCGGTCGCTCCTTCCTGTATATATTCATAAAATTTTATATACTATGCTTTATACACTTATTGCCCATTCTATAATAACGGGCACGCCGACACTAAAACGCCTCTTAAATTTACGCCCCTGATTTATCTCCTGACACATAACAATGCTTTTTGTTGTAAAATTTCCCCTCCTGTTTGTTAATGTGACTTTACAGCCGCTGCCTCCAGGATCCGGCCTAAATTAATGGCATTTTTATTATTTTATAGTATCATTAAATTTTTAGAGATCGCTCTATCAAACAAGAGTCATAAAGAGGCTTAATGTAAACGGGACACTTAGACGGGGCGCGATGCATGCCGCCGACTGTAGAGGAAACTGCTTGTAATAAATGATATTTACAGCGCAGCTAAACATGGGGGAATACTTGGGACAAGTTTAGCAGTTGTGCGGTGAATTGTGTACTTACAGCAGAGTGTTCCCATTCCTTTGCTCTAAATAAATGCTTTTTACGCCTTTACGTTGTTTTCCCCTGACTAACCTGGATTAGGAATTACCGACGCGTTTTGGGTCAGCAAAGTATCTTACAATGAATAGCGAGGCAAGTAAATGGCTCATAAAACCTAAACAAAGAAATAAAACGCCGCGATCAGTTGCGCGCAGCAACATTCTTTCCACTTCAAACTATTTGCTAGGAAAGAAAATCGGATGTTAAGAGGAAGATCAGCCGTACACGCTTCACACACACATCAGGTCAAGCTGTAAATTAGGAGAAAGATGGTGAAAAGAGGCCGTAAACAAAGCGACGGCAAAATGAGGGGCCCGGACCAGAGCCATGAGGTCACAGCGCCCAATCGGAGGGGGGAGGGGGTATACAGACCAATTATTCATTACCCGGGCTCAGTGCGGGGCCAGGAGATCCCATTAGAACCAGGTAACGATGATTACTGTAATTAGGCAGAAGAAATCTCTCCTGGCCATCAGACTGACAGCTCCTGCCTGCACTGATGCATTGTGACGAGGGCATGAGCTGAGTGAGCAGGATAAATGTTTCCATTCACTGACACATTTAATTTCTTGACATTTTCTTACTCCATGTATCATTCTTGTTTGCATCCAGAGGCTGAAAATCTGTCCTGCGCACGACTGATCCAATACACTTGAATCAGCTGGATGTGTAGACATGTAAACTGACAGCAAGCAGAGGTCTTGATGGAAAGTAACTGAAACAAAGTCTATTGGAAAGTTGCAGAACATTTAACTTAGATTGTGAGCCCCATTGGCGACAGCGTGATGCTAATGTCTGTAAAGCGTTGCGGAATATGTCAGCGCCATATAAGTGAGTATAATAAATACATCCAGCTGGACGCCCCCCGATTATTTGTCAGTGCAGTGGCGCCCCCTCTGGTGGAGATTACAATAACGCTGTGCATTCTGGTGGTAAGAGCCATGTTCTATATGTTCCTATACAGAGTTTCCTGGGATGTAGATTTTTAGTGGAGGAGGAGGAATAAAGCTGGATTGTTCCCCTGGAAAACCTGTGATTTTTTTTCCTGCCCAGAGATGACTGATCGCCTCCATCTTTTGTAAAACAATATGAGGTTTAATAATGCGTTGGGCACTCCGCCCTGCTGGTCGGCTGTGCCATGTCCCAAATTGTTTCAGCATGCTTTCTCCCTCCCGCCGTATGGCACACTTGGAACATTGTTCCTTCTTTTTTTTTTCTTCTGCAAACAAGTCTATTTGGTTAAAGTATGTGCGGTGGGGCGGCTTCCATTACACTTGGTCACATACAAGGGCAGCACTCCAGAAAATCTCTCACAGCTACTCATTCAGGAGCCAGTAAATCAGGGGCCGCTTATCCTCTAATAAAGTGTAAGAACTGATCAGTGGCCCCTGGAGGCGTGAGGACTGCTATGATACCAGCATTAGTCACCGCTGATCTCTCCTGATGGGTGGCCTTCTCCATGATGACACCGCTGCTCTCCACTGAATGGATGACACACATATATTATGATTCTCTCTATTACATGCAGATACCTCAGTGATGATGTCCCCCTCCCCCATACGCTCTGATCTAGTCGAGTACAAATGGCCGTCCACTGCCACAAAGCAATGAAACATTTGTCAGAACTTCCGGCCTCGTCCCTTCATGTTGTCCTGTGAAGTCGCATCACAAAGAAAACGCTCAAGAACTTTTAAAAGTTTCCGTCCACTAAACCTCTTACACCCTGCAAACAAATGGCCTCCAAGAAAGCGACAGTGGCGTCAATCCCGGCCATTATATCCCGTCCGGAGGCAGCAGAATGGACGCATTGTCTGCAGACAATTCACATTGAAAGCCGTTTTTTCCTTTTAATTTCTGTATGGAGGAGCGGTGAGAGCACGCTGCGCCGCTGACAATGTCTAAGGACAAGTGAGAATCTATTTATTCAGTCCTTCTACCTTATAAACAGCAGATGCCAATCTCAAAAAGTTTAAAGCTTCCCGCTACCTCGCAAGTCTCGCCACCACTTATTACACCTGGCAAACACAGACGCACAGATGGTGGCTTGTAAGTTTTGTGAAGGTGGGAATCTCGAAATCAAATGCTGCATCCATATTGTGCTGCGCTCACGACCAGGATGTGCGGTAAACGGCGTTGTCCTCAGAGTTGTACCATCCACCTGTCAGCGCCGTCATGGCTGCCACTGGCTGACTGAGGGGGTGAGGGGGATGCTGCTGCAGGGACATTAACCTGTTATCACTTGCTGCCATCCTGGGTCTGGCTTCTGGAGGGGTGTTCCTAGGGTCTCTTATGAATGCCCTAGAGGATGATTTTTTCTGGACACTTTATTTTTGGGGGTCAGCGCTCTTTAAATAGGAGCAGACAATGTTGGGCAACACGACCCAAGGGCACATTTATCAGAACAACACGAGGGTAAATTATCTGGGCTGGTTTGCCCCGGTCTTGAATTGCCCCATTTTCCCGACACATGTGCTGCGGGCTGGAGCGCGTCCACCTATGAGGTAAGGCGTCCTCTATAGCCGGGATATTTCTGGACATAATACATGTGTTTTTCCTCGCAGGAATCCCGTGTATGTGCAGACATGAGATACCGGGGAGTGACACAAGTCTCTATTACACTCGGCTCAGGCAGGAACAATAATCACTTTCTGCTTGTTACAGGATCTGCTTTGTGGCACTTTCTGGAGATCTCCAAAGCTTCTCTTGGCCGCGCTGCAGCAGTGAGAGCCGGAGCTGAAAATAACTCGCACGCAGTGATGGCGAGCGGCTCGAATGTCTCCTGTCAGGATTTCAACACTCTGCCCCGCGCATCTTAAATAGATTCCATGCAGAACAGGGAAGACGAAAGCAGTGATTGTCTGAAAAATTGCTGTGTGTCAGTGTATTGTGATTAAATCATCACCGTGCCGCGACCCAATCTCCGAGATTCATGCAGCCATTGTAGTGCAGCGTCGCTCCTGTTGAGCTCTAGATGAATTGCACTGATCTGATAGATGGCGAGGGGCACTTAGCCTCATTTTTCCCTCTCGTCCTGCCTGCGAGATAAATCAATATTTAATATCCCCTCCAACTGCACGGCGCGATCATCTCAAGCCTCCCCTCTAATGACAGACAAGTTGACTTTAAAAATTCCGCAGCTGTTCTTTTCTGTACGACTTGTCATTTATAAGAAGCCGTCGGATGGGACACAATGTGGATCTGGCTAAATTGCTTCTCCGGTAAATTCATTTTTAAATCATTTGCTCCCGTTCCTGGAGGGTTCATTTAGCTCCTGAGCTTACACTGCGATGGATGAGGCCCACAGTGATGGAGAACAGAATCCACACGCCTCCCTGCACCCCGCGCAGCTGAATGCCTGTTCTCCACCTAATGTGCTGAAATATCACCAGTCTACACTGTACCTGGAGAGCTCTCCCAATAAGTCACCGTTTACATCCGGTCTACACTGTACCTGGAGAGCTCTCCCAATAAGTCACCGTTTACATCCGGTCTACACTGAACCTGGAGATCTCTCCCAATAAGTCACCGTTTACATCCGGTCTACACTGAACCTGGAGATCTCTCCCAATAAGTCACCGTTTACATCCGGTCTACACTGTACCTGGAGAGCTCTCCCAATAAGTCACCGTTTACATCCGGTCTACACTGTACCTGGAGAGCTCTCCCAATAAGTCACCGTTTACATCCGGTCTACACTGTACCTGGAGAGCTCTCCCAATAAGTCACCGTTTACATCTGGTCTACACTGTACCTGGAGAGCTCTCCCAATAAGTCACCGTTTACATCCGGTCTACACTGTACCTGGAGAGCTCTCCCAATAAGTCACCGTTTACATCCGGTCTACACTGTACCTGGAGAGCTCTCCCAATAAGTCACCGTTTACATCCGGTCTACACTGTACCTGGAGAGCTCTCCCAATAAGTCACCGTTTACATCCGGTCTACACTGTACCTGGAGAGCTCTCCCAATAAGTCACCGTTTACATCCGGTCTACACTGTACCTGGAGAGCTCTCCCAATAAGTCACCGTTTACATCCGGTCTACACTGTACCTGGAGAGCTCTCCCAATAAGTCACCGTTTACATCCGGTCTACACTGTACCTGGAGAGCTCTCCCAATAAGTCACCGTTTACATCCGGTCTACACTGTACCTGGAGAGCTCTCCCAATAAGTCACCGTTTACATCCGGTCTACACCGTACCTGGAGAGCTCTCCCAATAAGTCACCCTTTACACCCGGTCTACACTGTACCTGGAGAGCTCTCCCAATAAGTCACCGTTTACATCCGGTCTACACTGTACCTGGAGAGTTCTCCCAATAAGTCACTGTTTACATCCGGTCTACACCGTACCTGGAGAGCTCTCCCAATAAGTCACCCTTTACACCCGGTCTACACTGTACCTGGAGAGCTCTCCCAATAAGTCACCGTTTACATCTGGTCTACACTGTACCTGGAGAGCTCTCCCAATAAGTCACCCTTTACACCCGGTCTACACTGTACCCGGAGAGCTCTCTCAATAAGTCACCGTTTACATCCGGTCTACACTGTACCTGGAGAGCTCTCCCAATAAGTCACCATTTACATCCGGTCTACACTGTACCTGGAGAGCTCTCCCAATAAGTCACCGTTTACATCCGGTCTACACTGTACCTGGAGAGCTCTCCCAATAAGTCACCCTTTACACCCGGTCTACACCTTACCTGGAGAGTTCTCCCAATAAGTCACCCTTTACACCCGGTCTACACCACATCTGGAGAGCTCTCCCAATAAGTCACCCTTTACATCCGGTCTACACCTTACCTGGAGAGTTCTCCCAAAAAGTCACCCTTTACACCCGGTCTACACTGTACCTGGAGAGTTCTCCCAATAAGTAACTGTTTACATCCGGTCTACACCACACCTGGAGAGTTCTCCCAATAAGTCACCCTTTACACCCGTTCTACACCACACCTGGAGAGTTCTCCCAGTAAGTCACCGTATACACCGATCGGGAGAGCTCTCCCAATAAGTCACCCTTCACATCCGGTCTACACCGTACCTGGAGAGTTCTCCCAATAAGTCACCCTTTACACCCGGTCTACACCACACTTGGAGAGTTCTCCCAATAAGTCACCCTTTATACCCGGTCTACACCACACCTGGAGAGTTCTCCCAATAAGTCACCCTTTACACCCGGTCTACACCACACCTGGAGAGTTCTCCCAGTAAGTCACCGTATACACCGATCGGGAGAGCTCTCCCAATAAGTCACCCTTTACACCCGGTCTACACCACACTTGGAGAGTTCTCCCAATAAGTCACCCTTTATACCCGGTCTACACCACACCTGGAGAGTTCTCCCAATAAGTCACCCTTTACACCCGGTCTACACCACACCTGGAGAGTTCTCCCAATAAGTCACCCTTTACACTTGGTCTACAGCACACCTGGAGAGTTCTCCCAGTAAGTCACCGTATACACTGATCTGGAGAGCTCTCCCAATAAGTCACTGTTTACACCTGGTCTACACCCCACCTGGCGAGTTCTCCAAATAAGTCACCCTTTACACCGGGCCTACAACGCACCTGGAGAGTTCTCCAAATAAGGGTACTTTCACACTTGCGTTAAAGTTTTCCGGTATTGAGCTCCATCCTCGAGGCTCAATACTGGAAAAAAAAATGATCAGTTTTACCCTAATGCATTCTGAATTGAGAGCATTCCGTTCAGGATGCATCAGTTCAGTCCATCTTACGTTTTTTGACCGGAGAAAATACCGCAGCATGCTGCAGTTTTCCAAGGGCCAAAAATCATGAACACTTGCCGGAATTAATTTCCATTGATAAACATTAATACCGGAATCGGCCCCAAGTGATTTGGCAAAACGGAACCAGTTTTGCGGTCTGCGCATGCGCAGACCTTAAAAAAACCTGAAAATAAATACCGGATCCGTTTTTCCAGATGACAACATCCGGTATTGTAATGCATTTGTGAGACGGATTTGCATCTGGATCCGTCTCACAAATGCATCCGTTTGCGTCCGGAACTGCCTGCCGGAATCCTCTGCGACAAGTGTGAAATGACCCTAAGTCACCGTTTACACCCAATCTACACCGCACCTGGAGAGTTCTCCCAAAAAGTCACCCTTTACACCCGGTCTACAAGTATCTGGCGGGTTATGCCCAGTCTCCACAATATGTTCCAGTCTACGGAGTATCTGGCGGGTTTTGCCTGGTCCCCACAATAATGTTCCGTTCCGGACTCCGCAGTATCTACCATGCCACATCTGACACCTTATCAGTAAACTATATAGCAAATAAGATTTAAAGGGCCAGTCTTTAGTAAATACGAGGTATAACGAAAAGCTCTGCAGCTTTGTGCACTACACGGCTCCTGATACTTTTTCTTTGTTTCAATGCTTCTCCAGTTTTTAAGATTTTGGCTGTCAGTGAATGTGAATATCCAGGGGCATAAACCGTATAAAAACCTAGTACAATATTTAATCTTCTTTTACTAGATGCACAACAGGGGTGTGGCGAAGAATTTGCAATGGTCACTGCAAATTTATTATAGACCGGTAAAATATCAGTGTCCCTGTGCACATCTAACTGCGTCCTCCGATCCGCCACATCAGCTTTAATGTCACCCTCCTGTAAAATACACCGAGCACGGCCTGGATATCCCAGGCAGCGGCCAGCAGAGGGCACCTCCTACCCTCTTACTGGCAGATGACCGTCCTGCACCCAGGACAGTCCACTGCTGTTCACACACATCAGTACAGAGAAGACCGAACTGGTCCCGCTCCTCCTGCCTGATGCACGCAGTTTTAGCGTTCACTACCTTAGGTGTGCTGTCTGCATCAGTATGTCCGTTCTGTAGCCCGCAAAAAAAAAAAAAAATAGAACATGTCCTATTCTTGTCCGTTGTAGACATTGTTACAATGGATCCGAAAAAAAAAACCAAAAAAAAAAAACAATGGCATACGGATGTCATCCTTTTTTTTTGGGCGGATCCGCAATTTGCAGACCGCAAATTACATACGGTCGTGTGCATGTAGCCTTATACAGATGCAGCAGAGCTGAAGTAGTGATGAGTGTTCTGTTATGGGAGTGCAGGTAAACCAACTGACGGATCTAACTATATATATATATATATATATATATATGTTAGGGAATTGCATTATGAGTAATTTCCTTCAACAGATTTTTTTTTCCATTAAGTAAATAGGGAACATACAAAAAAGCACAATAAATTCTAAAAGAGATTCTTGATTTAATAGAGTGGAGCTGTATGGCCGAATAATACAGTCTACGTATCATCTTAAACTGCGTCAATCTATGGTTAGAACTTGTAAAGAGATCTATAAGGAAGCCGGCATGCAAATTGCAGGTCAGACAGCCCCACCTGCAGCCAGCAGTTCAGGTATGGAGCCTTTATTAAGAGGGATTCTGACCATAAATTTGATTGAACAGTTGGATTGTACCTGAAACGAGCACTTATTTTTAGTGCCACAAAAAGCATGATAAGGGTCCATTCACACATCCGCAATTTCGTTCTGCATTTTGCGGAACGGAATTCCGGTTTCGCAATTCCGAAAAAAATAGAACATGTCCTATTCTTGTCCGCAATTGCGGACAAGAATAGACATTTTCTATTAAGTGCCGGCGATGTGCGGTCCGCAAAATGCGGAACGCACACCGCCGATGTCCGTGCTTTGCGGATCCACGGATTCGCAAAACACACACACGGACGTGTGTATGGACCCTAAAGCTGAATATAACAAAATCAGTGAACTTCTGTACAGTGAACCCTCCAAGGAAATAAAAGTGCCCTCCTTGAACAGCTGTGAAATCAATACCACCCCCTTCTTGTCTTAAAGTGTAACGTTCGTTTGGGTTTAAAGAGTCTTCTTAGCAAATATCTGAGCGTTACGAAGGAGGATCTGTCGTCAGTGTTTTACCGAGTGCTGAGGACGCCTGTGTGTAACCAGTCAGATACTCAGGGCGATGGCAGTGAATAGGGCACATGTATGGCACATAGTCAGGGACTGGGGTAGTGACGAGGCGGCCGGAAGCCTCTGCATCTTAGGCTACTCTCACACTTGCTTTTTTAATTCCAGTATTGAGATCCGGCAGAAGATCTCAATACCGGAATTAAACGGATCTGTTTTGATTTTGCACATTAGGATGTATCCGTTCCGTTAGGATGCCATTATACGAAATCAGAATGGAAAAAAACTGATCAGTCACTAAATACGTTGAAAGCGTGATGGATCTGTTTTTTAGGCTTCTAAAAAAAAAAATATATATATAAATATCTGTCACCATTGACTTACATTGTTTTCAGTGCTGGATCAGTTTTTATGACAACTGCAGCTTGCTGCGGTTTTGTGTCCGGTCACAAAATGGAATGCTGACGGAACGGAAGACATCCTAACGCATCTTTTTCCATTCAGAATGCATGGGGACTAAACGGAAACGTTTTTTACGGTACTGAGATCCTTACACACAGGCGTCCTGAGCGCTCTGGAGACGTTGAAGAGTGAAGACAGACTCTCTTTAGAAACGTTGTTAGGCCTCATGCACACGACCGTGGTGTGTTTTGCGGTCCGCAAATCGCGGATCCGCAAAACACGGATGGCGTCCGTGCGCGTTCTGCAATTTGCGGAACGGCACGGACAGCCTTCAATATAAATGCCTATTTATGCCTAAAACGCGGACAAGAATAGGACATGTTAAATTATTTTAGCAGGGCCACGGAATGGAGCAACGGATGTGGACAGCACACGGAGTGCTGTCCGCATCTTTTGCAGCCCCATTGAAGTGTATGGGTCCGCACCCAAGCCGCCAAAACAGCGGCTCGGATGCGGACCCAAACAACGG